>NW_016162843.1:28398-40097 GCF_001687245.7 Rhagoletis zephyria | reverse complement strand
CTGGTTCTTGGAAAAACTGCAATGTACCACAAGGACATATAGTATGTACATAACCAGATATGTATGTATGTATGTAATCTACCGTCAAATTTAAACTGAAATTAAGAATTTCGCAAAGGGCCAGACACTTCGGCCCCAAGTACAGCTGCAGCGGATACAACTGAAATGGAATAGGTTAATTACAGTGAAAGCTCTCATAGACGGACGATCTAATAAGTGGACTCATTCTTGGGAACGAACAATCTTTGGTTTCTTTTTTTTAATACAAATTGCTCTCTCATACACGGAGTTTCCGATAAACGGACGTGGACACTCAAATATGTCTAGTCATGAAAGAAAATCTCCCATAAGCGAACGCGAAGCTCTAATATGAGGGAGATTTTGTTTTTCTTTCATTTTGTTCTGTCTATTCAAGAAAAAATATTATTTTAATTGAGAAACCCGCAATTTCAGTTTTCTTAAATTCGAATTTTAATATTATTTTTTTACTAATTTATTTTTGAGCTATAGGCCGTATGTTAAAAAAAACATTAAATTTATTTACTTTTTAGTTTTATTTTGGTCGATATTTCGCCTGCAGTCTGAAGGCATCTTCAGGAACTATTAGCTTTGTCCGGTCGACTCCGAATGTAAATAAAACAGAAAAACATTTAATGTGTTTACGGCCTATAGCTCAAAAATAAATTATTAAATTATACTAAACGGCCAATAAGCAACACAATCATTATTTTTTTACGAAATTCCCATCAGCCAACATCTCTCATAGGCGGACAAAAAGTAGATGCATTATGCAATAATACAAGGTGGTATCAGCTGTGACAGCTCGATTTGATACTGCCGTAGCTCAGTAGAATAAGAAGAAAAACGGGAAGAAATTAATCCCCATTTGGGGGAAAAATATAAAATTTCATATTTTCTTCTAAACAAAATTAGCTTTTTATAGTATATTCTCAATGAAATGAAATAAAATAGTATAAAATACCTTTTTAAGAAAACAAAAAGTGTGTACTGAGAAAAAATAAAAAAACATTCAATTATATGATAAGGCAAAGAATTGTTAAAGAAGTAACACTGTTTCACCTAAGGCAGTCAATATGGCGGAATTAGAGCGAGAAGCTGCCAGCCGATAGATAACACAACCCTGTATTAATGCATCATGAAGCAGATGATGATCGGTGTCCGCGTATGGGAGCTTTCACTGTACTTGGTAATGCATTCACTGTTTAGTTTCGGTAATTTGTACAAACATACATACATATATCTATACAGTGTTGTGTGTACGATTATGGAGACATTTGTGTGCGATTATCAATTTCGTATTTGCGGCCAACGACCAAAATAAAGCCATAATAGCCAAATGAAAATAAAAAAGAGCATAATGGTAAGAGAGATACTTACATACATACATATGTGTGTTTGTATGTACTGCGATCTATTGGAAAAGTGTGCTCGAAATACAAACAAAAATGAATTTTGTAGTATTAGTTAGAAGCAGTTGCCAATGGTAAATGCGCAAGCGCTCGTACTCACCTAGAGAGCCGCTGTAAGAAAATGTTTTGTAAAGTGTGTTTAGCCTTGCTTCTATATGTACATACATATATACATACGTACATGGCATTTTGTTTGCAAATAAAGTATGGCGGAGACACACTGGAGACCAATTACATTTTGTGCACCAAGCGCGAAAACTACTTAAACAACGTTGTCGTTGTCAAGTTTTTGCTGCACTGGAATGCAACCAAAAACGAGAGAGAGAAAATTATTGAAAAATGTGCAGTGTGCCACAATCTAAGAGAAGAAAAAAAGCTGATAAATTAGGCGGCGATATGATCATTGTTGGCAAAGCATGCACTTGTTATTACTTAGAGCTAAACTGGCAAAAAAGTAAAAAAAACAAAAATACACTTATGGCTGGCCATACGCTGCAAACACTGAGACAAACGAATTTTCATACAATACAAGCTACCATGTGACGCGCTAAAAAGAGACAACTGACGTAGAGAGAGAAAGAGAGAGAGCGAGAAAGTGGATGCATCGTGGTTACAGCACGACACTTTACAAATTTTAGTGAAGTGCTTAAGAAAGCATTTTTCTATGCAAACAAAAGCAATATTAAATAAACAAAAAAAAAAATGAAATATTTAAGTAATAAAAGTGTTTTGTTGTTGCAGCTGCAGTTAATATTATTTCAGTCTGGTACTGCGTTGCAGCCGCCAAGTCAATCATATTTTATTAAGTACCCAGGCGGAAAACAATCATTAAAACAAACAACGAAGATTTTTTAAGCGGATAATTTTATTACCAAAAAATGTAACCAGTTCTTGTCACCGCGATTCTAGCTACGTTGGTAATGCAGTTAAAATATTCAGCTATGAAGAATTGTGCAAATCCTGGCATTGCATATTTCACGGGCCAATACTTTGTTACCAGCTTATTAGATGGTAACAAAATTAACCGGTTACATTACGAGAAGGGTTTAAAAATTGACACAAACTTTATTTACCGGTTACAAACTTGTTATTACCAGCGCAGAATGTCACTTATCTCAACCAGCTAACCAAACGTGTAAATAATTCAACTCAGTGCCATCGATGGGATAAATTTTTTCAGAAATATCTGTGACCATATTCAATAAATAATCCAGAAGAAATTACTGTTTTTTTTTAATTTTGATTTTGTAGATTTTTTATGTTGTCACCGACGAATTTTGCTTATCCTCAGTGTACAATAATTGTTTATTTTCAACTTAGTTATATAGCAAAACTTGAAATTCTTTTCCAAGTGTAGTAGTTTTTTGGAAAACTAAGTCCCAAAGTTGACTTAAGCCATTTTTAAGGATATAGGTATCATTCTAAGGGCACTTAGGCGTTTACTGCGACGTAAACTTATTAGGAACATAAATTATCATAAATGGTGATTTTTTAAGAGCTTGATAACTTTTTTTTTAAAAAAAACGCATGTTGACCGCGGCTGCGTCTTAGGTGGTCCATTCGGAAAGTCCAATTTTGGGCAACTTTTTCGANCTAAGTCCCAAAGTGGACTTGACCCATTTTTAAGGAATTATTGCCGAACAAGGTATCATTCTAAGGGCACTTAGGCGTTTACTGCGACGTAAACTTATTAGGAACATAAATTATCATACATAACTCAATTCTGACTTAAATCAACTTAGCGATTATTGTTTTCATACAGACAAATACCAGCTAACGGAAAACATGCCAATACCGTAATGCTTTGCCCACCAGACTTAACTTGTCTCAAACTGTATCTTAGGCGGTTTTTCGTATTCGGTTGATCAGAAGATTGCGCCTATCGAGCTGAGAGCAACCGGGTGTGACGTCAACAAATACCAGAATGAGAGAGCAAGACGAACTCGACAAGAAAAAGAGTAAAGGTCTGATTATGCATACTTCGCATAACTTCGCACAACCATTTGTATCAGTGCTATAGAAATGTAACTTAAGAAAATGTGAGGCAAAGTCAAAACTCAACAGATCGCTAAGTTTATAAAAGTTCTGCTAATTTCTGGGTAATGGAATACATACAAAAATACCAAAAAAATACATAGGAAATTAAAGTTTGAAGTTTATGCGAAGTTGTGCGAAGTTATGTGAAGTATGCATAATCAGATCAGAAGCATCGAACAAAAGGCAGTGTTGCCAAGTTTTGAATTTGAAAAGCTCCAAAGTTTTATTGGTGTATTTTATAGACTTTACATGCATACATAATTTTATTGTACGGATGCCAATTCAAATTAACAAAAATCAATATTTCTTTCACGACGGTCGATTTCTTTTGGCTTGATTGAAGTTGCTGCCACATATTTTGTTGTCGCTTATGATTGTCACTGTACCATAATTTTGTTTCCTTTTTTGTAAACTTGCTTGCAACACTTACGATTACTATAGCAGAATAGCGAAAAAACTACGTCAGAGGGTGCCCATAAATCACGCAAGTGACTACTTTAGTAACTCCAGGTAGTGCAGAGAGAGCCGATGGTGACTACCGCCTAGGACATTGCCTTGTAAAAGTAATCGATGAAATACACTGCAAGTAGTCGGTCGGTAATTGACGGTAGACGGTATGTAGAATTCCTCCTTCAAATTAGTTTAAGTTAATCAACCACATAGCTCTACCACATTATTTGAAAGATTTAGCTCATTCGCAATCTCATTTAGAAATACCGAAGAGCCAAAACCACGGAGAGGCCCACACATGAGGTCGCTTAAGAATGTATATTTTTACGCAGACTACCAGAATTTGTATGTTATTTAAATTATTAATAGATGTAGAATAATTAGAATAGCGTATCCCATTATTTTTTCTGAGATTTTTTTTTTGTATATTTTTTGTTTCTTTATAAAATGTGACCTCTCGCTTATCAATAAACAGATGCTTTTGTCTACCAAATTGCAAGAAAGGGCTCCGATTTTTTTTTAGTAGTTACACATTGAAAAATAGTCAAATTACTTAAAATCACCTAATTATGGAGATTTTTTCCTTCAAATGTTGAAGCTTCTCAAGTTAAACACTTCTGTTTTTGTTTTTGAAAAGCTGGTTTTTGGTTTATATTTATACGGCCCGGTGTCAAAATTGTATGTATATCTTCTTTTTTCGTTAAGTCTTTCAGAATCGTCGACAATATACTATAGCTATTGCCGGCGAACAGATAAAGAAAAAAAATCGGTTTTACAAAAAAAAAACTTTATACACTATGGTAAATGGCCTACGCAGGCCACCACTGCTGGCACTGCTGGATAGTCATTTACTATCATGACGAGTCATTTATATTTTATCTGTTCTCTCATAACTATCTATATAACAATTTTGGATTCATACTGAATTAAAAGATAGTTATAGACACAATTTCATCATTATCCTCTACCCTAAGTACATGTACCCTCAGTACAGAATATGTCAAAAAATAGCTTTTATTATTCTACGCCGTCGCACTACTATTTTTTTTTTAACAGAACTCTGTGTATGTTCAAATCGAAAAGTAGATATCAAGTATACAAATATGTACATTTGTCGTCGACTCCGGAACGACTTAAAGCGTATAACTGTAGCCCCTATCTCCATAAATTCAAACAAAAAAGTGTCTAAAGAAACATAATTTTTAACCAGATAACCTGATAACCAGGCAAACGTGAACAATCGCAGTATATTTTGTTTCAAAATGCGTTACTTTTCTCTGCAAGGTGCATTATTACTATTACCCTGTGTTTAAAAAAAAAAATAAAAAATTAATATAAAAAAAACTCTGGCAACGGCAGTAAATGCAATTAGAAGCAATCGACGCTTTTAAATGGTTGGGAGAAATTTCTCCGCCTTTAACTGGTAGATATCTAAATACATACATATGTAGGCAAGCAAACACTCTGCCAGATATGATAGCAAAGCAGAAAGAAGCAAATTCACCACACTGGAAATGTGTTCAAATTTCCAGTGCTGAGTGCGTCGCTAATGGCAGAGAGTAGCTCACCAATGTATTTGTACCACTGCTTTTTTTGTTGGTTTTTCAATACATGCAAGAGTGTGTGTGTCAAAGTATGCTTGGGTGCACCCGGTTGTATGAGTGAATGAGCGCGCGCCTGCATTTTAGAGAGCATATTGCAAGGGGCGGCAACCGGCGCCATGGTAAAGGAGTAATTTTGATTGAATGATGGTTTGCGTGCGTTTGTGTTTGTATGCGTTCAATGCGGATAGTCAAAAACGTTTTTGAGTACATAGAATAAAAAATGTGAAAATGTGAAAATGTTGGTGTGAGCATAAGTGTAAAGGAGTGTGAAAAGTGCACAATCAAATATGTGCCAGCAATTGATGAGTGCGAAGAGCGTAGAAATAAGGCGTTATTTCGATGAGTAAGGGAAATTTACACTTCTTTAATTGCGGATTATTTGTTGGGAATTTTAAAACGCTTATATTATTGCTGTTATTACTAATTGTCGCTGACAAGACAAATATTTTAATTCAGATCAAAGATAATCATTTATTTTGTTACCAGTACTAAAAGTTTTTAAGATTTTAATTAATTTTAGTTCAAATTGTATAACCCTGTGGTTATTATTTTTTTTTTAATAATTCTCATTCAATAATGAGTTCAGCGCCACTGCCAGTCAGACAGTCATTTTGGACTTTCTCCAATCCACCACCCAACTCACTCAAGTAATCTCACTTACACAGCCACACTAATTCTAGCTTGTTGTTGTACGCACAAACCAATTAGAGGAATCCGCTCTCGCTTACAAGTGCAAGTGGAGCACGTAACTTGTGCACGGCAAGTATAGTCTTCACGCTCGCACTTTATTCCAAAACGCTTGCCTGCATTTAGTCGCATCTAAATTGTTATTGTCGCTATTTGGTTTTTGTTGTTGCCGCTTCTGCAAGTCGTATTGGTGGCGATGCATACACACACATACCTCGCGAGTGTTGCACTTCAGTGAATGGACGTACACTCTGACGGATGTGACTGGCTAACCGGCCGGCCTGCCTTCCTCCCTCGGAGATGGTTTGCTTCTCCGGACTAGAGGCTCACATGTACATGCAAGCGCGTGAGATACTGTTTTTTTCCTACCACCTCATACATATTGTTATAGGTATGTATGTATGTACATATGTATGCTTGTGCACCACAAACCGGTCCGGTGCGCGCTTAGTGTGCTGGTGTAGGCATGTTGCGCGGAGCGGTTACGCTCACTCTGTTCCTACAAACACCTCAATGCTCAGCCGCCTTGGATTGCGAGTATTCAGTTGTAGACCAGTCGTGATCTCAAGCGGATGTGTTGTCCGTAGTAGTTCGTTCGTTCGTACGATCGCAAGCCATATGTTCTTGATACGCCAAGGGCAAAGTAAAAGTGGAGAACGCCAAGCCATCAGATTAATTGTTGGCGTTAAGAAGTGACAAATCGTTAGCGTCGCGTTTGATTAAAAATATAAATGAATACATTTTCAATTAATTTTGTTTGATAAGAAATTGCAATAGCCGCAATTGTGTTACACAAAATTTAACGAAAAAAAAAACTGGTTTTAAATTTCTGACTACTGAATTGTTTCGTTTATTTTTTGTTATTGCTGGGAAGTTAATGAGAACGCGTGCAAACTGTCGCATTAGTCATTAATTAAAAATTAATTAAGCAAACAAATTTGCGGACCAACAAAGGTTATATGTATCCCCATTTGGTCGTGCAAAAATAAACAAAAAACCAAAATCAAAAACAAAAACAAAAAACAACTAAAAGTGAAAAAAATAAACACAAACCAAACGAAGCAAAAACCGCACCGCTGTGTTCGCCTAATTAGTGCGCGAATTTTTAATTACACTTAACCACAAAGAATACATTCAAAATACATTCGAAAATATGCGGTTCGCGAGGCTAGCCGCCTGTGCTTTGTGAAAGTGTTCCAGCCTGGCCGCCAAACGCTTTCTGATTCATTTCCAATTTTCAATTCAACTGAAAGTGTGCCCTTACGCAACACCTGAATTGGTGGTAGCCATCAGCATTGCCAGCAGCAATCTCGTCGTCATCGCCACCTCGCTGCCCCATGTTAAAGCTGTCATCCACAGGAATGACTGTCACTGGTTTACGCACAAGCATGACAAGCCCGACGGTGCCGCCACAAACCGCATCTGCCGCCATCACCACCACCATGACCCTGACCAGCCCCAGTACGATTGTCGTCAGTCCCGCACACCTTATTAGCGGCAATAATAACAACTCCAATCACAATAACAACAACAGCGCTACCAACAACTTTCACCGCAACGGCAGTAATAGCAGCCCCACATCACCTTCCACGCTCCTGCTTACGCATCAGCAACACCAAACTCTGCAGCAGCAATTGTTGCCACTGCATACGCAATCGCTGCACAATCACCCGCATCAGTTGAATAAAACCAGCTCGCGTTTAAGCAATTTCAGCGTCGCTTCCCTCCTGGCCGATACGCGACCAGCGGCAACGCTATCGCCAACGCGCACCCACAGCGCGGAAGCCATGCAAACGGAGCCGCGTAATTTGTCCAATAACACACCATCTGTCACTTTATCACCTGTTTCGCCTGCCGGTTCCTCACCCGCCTCACCGACCGCCACCGCCGCACAAAACGGCCAGGCGCTCCCACCACACGCGCCTCAGCATCCACATCCACATCCCCACGCTCATTTTCATCCTGCAGCCGTTGCACATCATGCACATTTGTTGCATGCCG
Source organism: Rhagoletis zephyria (assembly GCF_001687245.7). Lineage (NCBI taxonomy): Eukaryota > Metazoa > Arthropoda > Insecta > Diptera > Tephritidae > Rhagoletis > Rhagoletis zephyria. Next base: position 31,888 of record NW_016162843.1, on the reverse strand, counting down.
CCGCAGCCGCACACGCGCAGCAACAACACGCCGCCGCGGTGGCAGCCGCTGCTGCTGCGCAACAAGCTGCAGTAGCGGCGGCGGCAAATGCGGGTGCGTCCCAACATTTGCACAGCTCCTCAGCGCATTTACGTCACACATTAAGCGGCAGCTCAACGGAAGCGGCCACCAATCTAGTTACCACGGAAGGTGGCAACAATTCGCAACAACAACAGCAGCATTCTTCAGCGCGTCTTGGTTCACCAGCCGCGCATGCAAGCGGCAACAGCATCGAGACATCGTCCTCGTCATCGGCAACGGTGTTGCTGGCCAAACATGAACGTCACTCGCCCATCGGTAGTTCGGTGGACTCTGAGCTGGAGTATGATGATGAGTACAATGAACATGACCATGATGGAGAGCATGAACATGATGAGGAAGAGGATTCGATTGTGGACATTGAAGATATGAATGCCGACGATTCGCCGCGTTCAACGCCAGACGGTATGGATAGCAGCAAATCACCGGAGGCGCTAAGCAGTCACATGGCTAACTCACCGCATCTACTCTCGCCGGCGGCGCTGGCGGCTTCGGGTCATGTACCCATCAGACCGACACCGTTCAGCGCGCTGGCAGCGGCGGCGGTGGCGTGGGGCGGCATTGGCGCTGGAGTGCCGTGGCCGGGTGCGCGTCAAATGCCACCATTCGGGCCGCCTGGGCTGTTTCCAGGACAAGGATTCGGCGGAGGTGGTAAGTAAAGCGCATGTTTCTTAGCTAATTGGTTAAGCTAGTAGGATTTGTGAAAGCGCGAAAAGCCGACGGGGATATCTAAAGCAGCAGACATACATATTTAGGAAAAAACGCTGAACGCTGCGTTAGACATTTCATCCAAAGTTGGATTCTTGCAAGAAAGTGTACCCAAACTTGTACATATTTTATTTTTTTCATTTTGAATTCAAAGAACCAGAAAAATAAAGCAATTCAACTTAAAAATAAGCTTTTAGCTTACTATGCAGCATTTAGAAACTTGTGTAGAAGCATAACAAGTTCATTCATGCGTATCAGTAAAAAAAAAATTGGTATTGCAAGTTTAATTAGCAAAATCGCTTCTAGATGGCCATACATTGTTGATACAATTTGTATGTGGAATTTTTCTTTTCTTTTGCATTATATTTTATTTTATCTATTTTTGTTTTATGCTGTTCAAGTTTGAGATTTTTGAAAAAAGCAGCCGAAATAATCTTTTCTTTTTAAGTTCGTGTGCTATGTAGAATGCAAACTGGTTTTTAACCGAACCGGTTTTTGAACCGACGGCGATGGCTTTTTACGGGCTTCGGACCGAACCACGAAGCGAACGATTTTTATTTTGAATTGCCAAAACCGAACCGAAAACCACTTCACAAAATGGTACGGTTGGATTCAATATCCACTAAAGCATTCTGCAAGTTGTTTAATACACAACTTTGTCTAAAAAGGCAACCGTATGGTAAAAAATATAAAAAATGCTTGAAATGGTAAAAAAAAAATTAAAAAACTCGTACGTACTCGAGTTCTTTTTTAGTTCTGATTAAAAAGCTTGAAACTATAATGTAATTTTGTTGAAGTTTGAAGTTTTTGTTCTAATTTTCGTACAAAGTTTGAAATTTGGTTTTATACACTCATAAAAAACATTCATTGATGCTAGGAAAGGAATAAGTATGTCATTTTGCTCGTGGCTCTCAAAGCAGTGACAATGGCCCACAGCGCAAAGCTCTGGAGTGCTAGTCGAGAGGTGCAACAAGGTTCGAGTCCCAGAACAGGAATTTTTTTTTTTAATATTTATTTTTCATTTATTTTTTTTAATTGTAATTTTTTAAATCGTATTAAAAAAATTATCTCATTTATTTTTTATGGTATTTGAGTATTTAGGTTTTTCCATATATGAAATTAATTCTACGAATTGTAATTTATATTTAAACTGAAATAATTGATTTACCTTACTCTAACCACCTCCAACCGGACTCGAACCTGCGATCTCAGAACCAGAAGCAGCAGTCTTCACGCGACGCCACAGCCGGAAAGCAATTAACTTTGTCTTAACAGCACTGAAAAAAATTCAAAATTATTTAAGGAAATTATTTTACTTCCTCAAATTAATGACGCCCTTTTTAGTACGAACCCGAATTAAGGAAAAACTTCTCAAATTGAGTAAATTTTTCGTAATATTAAGGAAAAAACAGTAACTCTAAATAAAGATACTGTTTTCTTGTTTTAAGGAAATGTTTTTTTCTGAGTGTAGGGTTGTTGTTATATAACGAGCTATACTTTGATAAAAAATAATGAACAAACGAAAAATAGTCAAATATCGCATTCCTATTATTTTGACCATTGGTATTTGTGCATATGACGAAAAACTCCGAGCATGCTGTTTTTGTCTACTCGACTAGGGTCACCACTTGTCCGAACCTTAAAAAGTTTATTCAAATTTTTCTAATCTTGCCTTAATCGCGTGGATTTAACATAATTTTTTTATTGAGGGTAATTTTTTCAGGCATTTTTTCATATAAAATATTTTTCGGAGATATATGGTTGGAAGAAAATCCGTTAAAAAATTGCCAAAGAACAATTTAAGACTTAAAAATTTTTGTGATGAACTATACTTAAAAACGTAAACGTTAAATAAACAAAAAAAAAAGGTGTCGCATCCCTATTTATTTTACCGCCACTATACGTGAGGAAAATTGAATTTGATCTCAATAACAAAGCCTTTTAGTTTTGAATGCATAGATTTGTCATATTTTTGTAATATTTGTATTCGACCCCAACCGCCGCTCAGGAATACCCATGAACCGATTCTTGAACCGCTACAAGCTTTTTCTAAGTGGTTCGCACCGCTGAACCGAACCGCACCATTTTTTTTGCGATAGTTTGCAGCCCTGGTAGAATGTTGAATAAACCAAAACTCTTATTCCCGGTTTCACCAATCAATTTTAAAATTTATCAGACTCTTAAATTTAAAATAGCAAAATTTCCTGTAAAAATTCTGTTATTTTATATTTAAATAGGCTGATAAGTTTTAAAGTTGACTGGCGAAACCGGGAATTACACTATTATTCATTTTATTCCTAATTTTTTATTTCCATTGAGCCCCAATAACTCTGAAGCGAGCTTCCAATCTAACCAATTATTTGATTTTTTCTAGGTATACAGGATTTGCCATTTCATATCATGCCTATATCCAATTTTGTTCTTATATAACTTAATGAAAGAAGTGTAAATCTGTATAAAGTTTCCTTGCTGTTCCCTTCTATCGTTTTAAATTCTGGCAAGCAGCGAATAGCGATCTGTCTTTACAGAGTTCAATTATTCTCCCTCTACATTATCCTTATATTGAGTTACAGCGTAGATTTCAGTTCGAAAGTATTACACAATACATTATTTGGTTTTAGTTACCAGCTCATGCGTTGAGAGAAATATATTTAGCTAACTTTTTTCTGAAACCACTTCGACTGCAGATTTAATGATTTTTACA
>NW_016162843.1:21037-28298 GCF_001687245.7 Rhagoletis zephyria | reverse complement strand
TTTTTTTTTCTCCACAGCTGCCGGGCATACAAACTTGCAAAAGTAGCAGAAAGTTGAAAGAAACAGCCAATGCTATTTTACAACGAAAGCAAACAACAACTACAGAGCTAAGACTTTGCAGCATTTTCACTCGCATTTGCAGAATTGGTTTTTTTTCTTCCGCTGTTGCTGCTCTTCGCCTACACTTTTTCATGCCGTGCTTCAAATGCATTACTCATACGCCAGGGTGTCCAAAGTGCACAGGTACACAAAGCAATATGTACATAAGTTTGTACTGTAAACAAATACATATATTTGCGGAATTTCATTGACTTGTGGCTGGCTGTTTGTTGTTGTTGTTGTTGTTGTTGTTGTTGTTGTTGTTGTTGTTGTTGTTGTTGTTGTTGTTGTTGTCGGTCTTAATGCGAATTATTTTTGTAAAAANGTACTGTAAACAAATATATTTGCGGAATTTCATTGACTTGTGGCTGGCTGTTTGTTGTTGTTGTTGTTGTCGGTCTTAATGCTAGCTATTTTTGTAAAATTGTTAGATATATGTATTTAGTTGCTATTTGCTTTACTATTACTTGCTGCTGCTGCCATTGCTGCCGTGCCAGTTGTCATCACCGCTTTGGCATCAACATGCGATCGCCTAATTGATTTTCAATTATATGCAAATATCATTGTTGCCACTATTTCTCTATGACTAGCTGACTACGTGTGTACATATATATTAGTAACATCTAAGTATTCGAATGTACATATGCATTTGCTAAGCTCGTGCCAACANTCATTGTTGCCACTATTTCTCTATGACTAGCTGACTACGTGTGTACATATTAGTAACATCTAAGTATTCGAATGTACATATGCATTTGCTAAGCTCGTGCCAACGAAGAAAGCAATTTAGCTAAATAAATAGCTACACACTAGTCAACAACCAACTGCAACAACAAAACAAGCACCACGATAACACTAACCCACAACAACAATTCCAACAAATACCTGCAATTCCAAAAGTAATTCAACTTGTAAACGTATCGTTTTAATTGAATTTATTTTTAATTAGCGAAAGTATTTATTTGTATTTAATTGAGTATTGTCTGTCAGACAGTCGTTTGTTTGGTCGATTGGCTGCGCTGCGCTGCGCTGCGCTGCTGATTTCTGCTGTCTTTTTACGCGTAACTGACTGTCTGTCTGCCTGTTAGTTTGTCTGTCGCCGCTGCTTTGCTGGCTGTTGACTGACACTGCTATTTTAATTGATTGCTTATTTTTAGTATTGTTTCGAGTAGTTTGTAGCTAAAAGCGCTTGTTGAGTGTTGACAGCGCTCATTTGTTAAGCAATTTTCGCTTTTTTCAATTCGTTTATTTTTTGGTTTTCAACAAATATTATCTATGTATGTATGTATATGTATGTACCATAAGCAAAGTTGACAGTTTTAGTTGTTGTGCACCGCTTAAAAGCTATTAGTGAACGACTATTGTTTAATTGACTTGGTTTTTGCTGCAGCTGCAGAAAATTTATGCAAAGTGTTTGCCAATTTGCATTCGATTTTATTTTACTTCGTTTTTGTATGTTGTTTCAAATTAAGGTGGGGCTAGAGTTTAAGTAGCCTTTTTTGTTTTGGAGAGAGCATTGAACTGTGTGGAATAGCAAAGGCCCATTAAAAGGTACATACATATTTTCGGNATGTTGTTTCAAATTAAGGTGGGGCTAGAGTTTAAGTAGCCTTTTTTGTTGTTTTTTGTTGTGGAGAGAGCATTGAACTGTGTGGAATAGCAAAGGCCCATTAAAAGGTACATACATATTTTCGGTCTTATGCCAGAAGCATGAATGTGCAAATTTACCAATTTTGAGTTATTGGGTTGACTTGATTAACCTTTGCATGCTCTATGTTATATCAAAACCCAGAATAACCTGTATAAACGGAAACCACATATTTTACAATGTCAATTGCATACGCGAATGTAGAGTTAAGTCTCGTAAAAAAAAAAACTTTAAACTTGATTTTCCAAAATTTTCATTTTTACACATTCATGTTTCTGGCATGCGGGTGACGATATATGATAAGTTTATTAGTAAGAAGCTGGAGAAAGTAAACCAAATCAAATCGATTCAGGTTAAATAGGTATTTTACAAGGAATCTCAAGTTTCAAATATTTTTCAACAAACATTAAATTGTGCCCACTTTTTAGAGCTCAATAAAAAAAATTTATTTTAATAAAACAACATAAACAATTTTTAACAAAATTAATTAAATTAAAATTAAAAAAATTAACAAAAGCACGTAAAATAATAAATTTTAATTAAACAAAAAACCCGCTTTTATGCTATAATTTTATAAAAAATCATCGTTTACAGAAGTACGATATTCGCACACAACGTAGAAAAATCGAAATTGGTAAAAATAGCAAAACAAAATATTTGGTCTCAATAAAGCAAACATGAAATAAGAACTATTTAAAAAATATAAATGTTAGATTTTTTGAATAAATTGATTAAAAATAAATTTTTAAAAACTTAAATTTATAACAATATAAAAAATTAAATCGAATAAGGTAAAGAATTTTTGGCATTTCTTAATCGACTTCGGACGGTGAAGGTGATATACATACATATAGCGAATGCGGGACAGAAAACGAAACGCTGCGTTTAACGTCACTAGGGGCGGGGAGTGCCAAAGGCAAGACAAATACAAAGATAATAATAGGTATAAGGATAAAAACAGCGGTAAAAACAAAAACAAAGGCAAAGACGCAAGTATGAGGATGGAGTGAAGGTGAAAGTAAAGATAAAGATAGGGATGAATTTGAATCGGAAGATATAGATGGAGATAATGGAGGTTGAAAAGTACTATAAAGACATAGGAAAGTGAAGAACTTTCACTTCTTCCGCGCGTATGGACTACCCATAAAGGGCGTGTCGATTTGTATGGGGAGATTTTTTCGCCTATGCGCGTATAGCACAGCAGAATTCTATGTGTGATTCTAAGAAAATTTGCCGAAAAAACCATGGGTCCAAAATCAATTTGGAGTTTACCAAATTACAAAAATAGGTTTCCTAGTACTTTTCTATAGTGTAGTAAAGTAGTGCTTAAATTTTGCATAAAAATATGTTTATAAGAAGTTTTTGTTATGGGGAATCCAATTTATAAATTTATGTTTCCCGCTGGCGACAACCTATGTAAATAATTGCGAGTAATTTAATTTGAATTACTGGTATCGACAAGTGTACGGATATTTTTTTATTTTTAATTAATTTATTTTTTAATTAATTTGTTTTTATTGTACATTTATATAAACAAAATGAAAGTTGAATATATGTATACCTTCAATAAACAGAGGCATTGTATTTAAAGATTTCTGTCCATTCTATCTGTTTTCTTTGCCAGAATATCCAACGCATTTTCATTGCTCATTTCCACATCTCTTTGAAGATTGTGGAGTGTCCAAAGGTCCTTTGTGATATGAAAATTGCCTGCGTGGGCTTTTTTTTGAACCTATTTCTTGAGGTTTGCACTGTCATTCTTTTAAAGCAATGTCAACGTAAACTTTACTTAATTTTTCAAAGGCTTAAGATTTTTACATATCATAATTTAGTTTATACCGTTGATTTCAGAAGAATGCTTTTAGTTTATTAATTCATTGGATTTCTCTGCTCTCTAAAAAGACTTGACTTTCTCTTATTGACTACAAACAAAAAGCAAAAGTGGGCATTTTCGCGCTAAAATTTACTAAGTAATTTTTTGATCCTATTCAAATGTGAGCCTCGTAAATTTCCAAATCTAATATTTTATGTTTTCTCTTTCTCATTTTCTTCCAGACAACAACGAACCGCCACGCATCAAATGTAATCTGCGCAAACATAAACCAAATCGCAAACCCCGCACACCTTTCACCACTCAACAGCTACTCTCACTGGAGAAGAAATTCCGCGAAAAACAATATCTGAGCATAGCGGAGCGTGCTGAATTCTCCTCATCTCTGCGGCTAACCGAAACCCAAGTGAAAATTTGGTTTCAAAATCGACGCGCCAAAGCGAAACGGCTGCAAGAAGCGGAAATAGAGAAAATCAAAATGGCTGCACTGGGACGTGGCGGACCGGGCGCGCAATGGGCGATGGCCGGCTACTTTCATCCGAGTCTAATGCATTTGGGATAAAAAGGCAGTGAAAGCATGCAGTGATTTGAATTTGCAAAAGAAATCCTTAAAAAAAAATGGATTCAACTGCAGTGATCGCTCCTTGAACACACACAAACACGCATACACACACATATACACATACATATGTACATATACACTCTGAGTCATGTTGCAGTTCACTTACCCAGTTCATACATGCACAAGCACACAATTTTTCATTAGATACGCAAGCTGCAGTGGGATTCTGAAAGTCGCTATCGGCAAAGACTCTATGCGCTGGAAAAGATTTCAGTTTAGAACTACTAGAGTGAATTTTTTAGAGACCGCAAACGCAATGTGTACGAAAATGTGTAATGTTTTTTTAGTTTGCATTGCAGCTTTAGCGCCGTCTAGGCATCCCACTGCTAACCTTAGTTTATAATTTATAAATACAATTGTTTGTATTTGTAGTTTTACTTACCCAAATTGCTGTGATGTTAGCGCATTTTACATTTTAACTGTATATAAATGTATATAAAGAAATACAATTTATGTTAATTTAAATTTAAAATAAAAACTAAAACAAAATCTAAAAAAAATAGATTTCATAAAATTAACAATAAAATAATTGTTTATAAAAAGCCAAAAAATAGACACACACATAAACTCAGTTGAAATCAAAATTCTTATTTTTTGCAAATATTTAAAAATAAAATTTCTTAAATTTTATTCCTAATAATTTCAGTTATAATTTTACAATATGTATAGAAAAACTCGGTATACTATTAAAAAATCTCCGCAGTAGCTTTGTTAGCCTTTTCAGTTTGTTAAACTTTTTTTCATTGAATTTTATTTCCTAAAGTGTTGATTTTTGAGCGTATTATTCATTTATTTATTTAATTTAATCCATTAACAGCTGTTTTCTCGTTTATTTTTATTTTTAAAAAATGTTAAAAGTTGTTCACAAACTTTGAGAAAACTTAATTTGGTGATTCCCAAGTTGCCGTAAGTAACTGGTGTAAGAGCTGGTGTGCTCAACAAATTTAACTTACTGAGCCAAACGACTCAAAACTTTGATTACATGTTGTCTCAAGTTAAATAATTACGATTATCTGCAACACTCAGCTTTTGCGTTGAGAAGTACAAAACAACCCATTCAGAAAGTGCAATCGCAACAGTTACTGACTGAGCCTTCGGAATTTGCTCAATAAATTTTAGACATCCGCGGATGCGAATGCGGATGCGGATGTTTAAAAGCTAACATCGTTTTGGTTGTTTCAGAATTTTGAGAACCTGTTACGTCATCAGCGTTTTTCGATTTTAGTTTTTGTAATTCATTTTTAATCCTGTCTTCTGTGACTGGTTTGAAAAATGTGTGCTTATAGCGTCGCGACGTTGTGAATAGGTGGATATGGCTAATAAATTGTTATTTTGTAGGAATGAAAATTTCGAAGAAAATTTTGTTTTGAAAGTCGTGGCTGCCAGCAGAATTAGTTTAAAAACTTGTTATTTTGTTAAAAATTCACCCCATTTTTTATAATAATTTCAGTTGTTGGAATCACGGAATATAAAGGTCTCAGATTTGCTTAATTCCCGGGTGACCTCTTGGAAAGGTTCACCTGTAATGAACAGCTTGGCTTTTCCCAGTTTCAGGCAGTCACAATTAATTACTCACCGCTGTCGGTACCATGAGCCATCATATCCGCTTTGTTGTTCCATTCCATGCGCTCAATGTGTTTTGATATATTGCACAATATTCGCAATCTCAAAAGCTCCGCATTGATTATTGCGAATGCGAATGTTAAAATTTATGCGGAAGTTCCGCGGTTGCGAATGCGAATGCGAATATTCGCAACAACCCTGATACAAAGCTACATCTGAGCAAATGCGAGGCGGCAGTGAATGAATGGCGATCGATTTTGATGTTTACGAAATGCAACAATACGACTCTTGCAACACCCTTGTGAATACGCCAAATGTGTATTAAAAGGTTAAATAAACTAAATTCTTGAGCTGTATCCTCAACTCTGATTATCAAAATGCTTTACCATTATTTTTCAAAATAAAACAATCCCAAGTCTAAATATTTACAAAAGAAATACAGTAACAAAACTACCAAATATTGCTCGAAAAGTTAATATCTAAATAAGACAAAGGCTTAAAAAATTTATGAAAACGTCAAGGTTATTCGTTGCGATTGTTAGCAAACAAAACAAAACAAAAACACCCAAAAATAATGTAAACTTGCAAAATCTATAAGCAAAACGTATGCATACAAAACTTTTACTTAAAGAAAACAATAGCTTAAGAAACAATTACAGAAAATCTTTCAGGCACAAAATAAAAAAATAAATCAAAACAATAAAGTCAATAAAAAAACATCCAAAAAATCTCTTATCTTGTACATACTTATACCCTTTTCGTATAGTTAACATTGTTTTGCTAGTTAGTTAGCGTTCTGATTAAGTAGCTGTATATATGTATGTATATGTATGTATTTATGTAGTCCCACTAATAAACAAAACACTGTTTAAACTAATCATGTAATTAAGATATACTGTATGTATTATGAAGCCAATGGAATATGGCGCTATCAAAGATTTACTCGTGAATACATTTCAATACACTCTATGAATGCAGAAAATAATTTAATAAAAAAAAAAACAACAATGAAAAAATTTAATATTTATTTAGTAATGTAATAAATTAATTAAAAGAAACTGCATATATGTATGTACAGATGTAAAGAACCTCCTTACCATATACATATATGTATGTACACCTAGTTATAAACATGCATAAATACCTACATAGTAATATTATATTAATTAGTAAGTGAGAGAAAACAAGTCGTGCACATAAAAATATTAAATTAAATATTTAATAAAACAACAAAATCATATTAAACATAAAAAAAAATAATAAAAGAGAAAGCTTTTTTGAAGAAAAAATTACAAACCGTTAAAATTTATTTCAATTGGCTTAGGTGTCGTATAAGTTTACAACGCTATTTGACTTGCACACAAATCGGGCGAGCCTATAAGGGGGAAAATGTCAAGCAAAATAAATTTAACTAACAATGTTTGGGGGTTAAGGTTGCTGGAGGAGATAACTTGATAGAAACTGGCTTAACCGTTGGCTGAAAGAATGAATGACCCTA
>NW_016162843.1:0-21012 GCF_001687245.7 Rhagoletis zephyria | reverse complement strand
CGTATGCATACAAAACTTTTACTTAAAGAAAACAATAGCTTAAGAAACAATTACAGAAAATCTTTCAGGCAAAAAATTAAAAAATAAATCAAAACAATAAAGTCAATAAAAAACATCCAAAAAATCTCTTATCTTGTACATACTTATACCCTTTTCGTATAGTTAACTTTGTTTTGCTAGTTAGTTAGCGTTCTGATTAAGTAGCTGTATATATGTATGTATATGTATGTATTTATGTAGTCCCACTAATAAACAAAACACTGTTTAAACTAATCATGTAATTAAGATATACTGTATGTATTATGAAGCCAATGGAATATGGCGCTATCAAAGATTTACTCGTGAATACATTTCAATACACTCTATGAATGCAGAAAATAATTTAATAAAAAACAAAAACAACAATGAAAAAATTTAATATTTATTTAGTAATGTAATAAATTAATTAAAAGAAACTGCATATATGTATGTACAGATGTAAAGAACCTCCTTACCATATACATATATGTATGTACACCTAGTTATAAACATGCATAAATACCTACATAGTAATATTATATTAATTAGTAAGTGAGAGAAAACAAGTCGTGCACATAAAAATATTAAATTAAATATTTAATAAAACAACAAAATCATATTAAACATAAAAAAAATAATAAAAGAGAAAGCTTTTTTGAAGAAAAAATTACAAACAGTTAAAATTTATTTCAATTGACTTAGGTGTCGTACAAGTTTACAACGCTCAGGCGAGCCTATAAGGGGGAAAATGTCAAGCAAAATAAATTTAACTAACAATGTTTGGGGGTTAAGGTTGCTGGAGGAGATAACTTGATAGAAACTGGCTTAACCCTTGGCTGAAAGAATGAATGACCCTATGTACATCTGTGCGCCTTTTACCGACGGCATACAACCCCCTTATCACTTCTACGCCGAACAGAACACAAACCAATGAATACTGAAAATGACTTCGAAATTTTTTGTTTTACCGATTATATCGAGTTATTCGAAAGACCGTTTTTATGCGAACAGTCCCACAATTTTGGAACAATTGAAGGATCCAGTCATTAGCCACTGTCCGATTGGTGTTACCGACAATTTTTTATTTTTTTTAATATGAGATCCTGAAAGGGACAAGCGAAGGAAATTATTAATGGAAAATTCTCCACGTTTAAAGGCATAGTCCGTAGAATCTAAATATTCAGTTTCTTGTTTTTAACATAAATTTCACGAGAAGAAAATGGATAACACGTCACCTATCGTCGGCGATACTGCAAAAAAGTTCTTTGTCAATTACTACCTATGGTTGTGGATAAAACATACTACGCAGGTACCGATAATTTTACTTGAAAGTAGTATCGATACTCCAAAAATATCGCATCTTAAGTATTGACACCTATTATATCGATACTTTTGGCTATGAAGGTTCTCCGTACGAGGTGGTTTAAATTTAATTTTTTCAAGTAAACCTAAACCAAGAATAATAGAAAATAGCCCAAGAACCGCACAGTTATCGAAATTTATCGAAAATTAGTCGAGTTATCGGATTTTAGTGTTTTTGAAATTCATTGAGTTATCGATATGTATCACATTATCGAAATTTATCGACAAACTGGAATTTATAGGGGCAATTCCACGTCCTACCACAGTCCTAGAAAGGCCTTTAAATATATAAAAAATTATAGTCACGATTTAGTTCCAAAGAAAGAGATTTTCCGGTAAGTATTTTAAATATCTCTCCAAAGTTCTGAAAAACTAGAAAAAAACGGCCGAATTTCGACAGTAACTGACTTTTCTAGTATATATATATTTCATTAAAAAAAACATTACAAAGTAGTTTATAACTTTGGGATTTATATCCTACTCATTGGCGATCTTACGAAGGTCGAATGAGCTTTTCAAAAATTTTTCCAATATAACGAATCATCGAATTTGAATTTTGAATTCAAAATCGTAATCACCAACCTCAAAACCGTTTAAATTCCATGCCTCAAAAGCTTTTAACCAATATTTCTGAAAATTAGATATTTTCTTCTACATAAATATCACTTAAATGCTTACGTTGGCATGCCTCCAATCGGATGTGGAAAATTTTCATATCAGACTAATACAAAAATACAACTCGCCCGATAATGAACACGACATCATAATGATAATTTTACGTAATGAGCAGAATATGTGGAAAGTAAATGTGTTCCGAGTAAAGTGATTGCACAAGCAAAAATTGTACTACATATTAACTAGGACCCGAATAGGATTACAAAAAAACTGTCGTTAGTAATAAATTTAACGCACAAGCGGCCAAAGGCAACCATAATCAGGCAAAATATGTATATGTAAAATCAGCAACAACAACTACGTAAAGAAATTTCAGTTTCGTTTCAGTTTAAGCTAAGACAGTTGTCGTTGTTGCCATATACTTGGTTGAGTTTTGTTTAGTTATGTACATTTGTCTTGAACGTTTATTGGTTTGTAAAATATTCCAGATTGGCCATAAATAACGTCAACGTTACGTGGACAACTTTGAAAATGTAAAGATCAGTTGAAGCTTTGAGTTGAGTGGATCAGAGCATTTGGATTAATAAACGAGAAGAAGAACGTACATACCTACTTAGTAAATGTATGTAAAAGTGCTTTCGGATATGTTTGCCTGTGTGTGTATGCATTAGGGCGGTCCAAAAATGCATGTGGGGAAAAGTAAAATCGTTATGTTTATGCTCTCACCCCCTAGGATGGTTCTATGCAAAAAAANATGCATTAGGGCGGTCCAAAAATGCATGTGGGGAAAAGTAAAATCGTTATTTTTATGCTCTCACCCCCTAGGATTGTTCTATGCCGAAAAACATATACCCTTATTTTTAATTTTGAAAGCAAAAAATATATAGAGGTCGCTCAAAGCGCCCAAAGTTTTCCATGCATTTAATATGGGGAAAAAACGACTTTTCATAGAAATGGTATAGAATAGTTAAAAATCAATATTTTTCTACCAGAAAACTATGTTTATCTGCAGCAGATTCCCAGTAATAATACCCAATCGCTTATTTAACCATTTTTGCATCGCAACTATAATTTATAGTTCCGTCAAAAGCCCACAAAAACCCCGAAAAGNCATAGAAATGGTATAGAATAGTTAAAAATCAATATTTTTCTACCAGAAAATTATGTTTATCTGCAGGAGATTCCCAGTAATAATACCCAATCGTTTATTTAACCTTTTTTGCATCGCAACTATAATTTATAGGTCCGTCAAAAGCCCACAAAAACCCCGAAAAATGCAATGGGGCCAAATAAACCAATAAAAAGTCGTTAGTATTAAAAAATGGTTAAATAAATAATTGGGTATTATTATTGAAAGTCTCCTGAAGAGAACTAGAGTTTTCTGATCGAAAAATATTGATTTTCAAGAATTCCATACCATTTCTACGAAAAATTTTATTTTCCTATATAAAAATACACGGAAAACTTTGAGCGCTTTGAGCTACCTCTAAATATTTTTTGATTTCAAAAAAAAAAAATATAGGGGTATACTTTTTTCGAAATAGAACAATCCTACTACTGTTTTTGGACCACCCTAGTATGCCGATTACATATTACATATGTACATACCCATATATTTCAATGATGCTGCACTGGGCCGCGGCTGGACCAACACCACACAGCTTTCAGCGGCCAACAATCGCAACAAAGTGCATTCGGCAACTACAACAACTAAAACAACAACACCATTAGCATTTAAAACAATNTCCGTCAAAAGCCCACAAAAACCCCGAAAAATGCAATGGGGCCAAATAAACCAATAAAAAGTCGTTAGTATTAAAAAATGGTTAAATAAATAATTGGGTATTATTATTGAAAGTCTCCTGAAGAGAACTAGAGTTTTCTGATCGAAAAATATTGATTTTCAAGAATTCCATACCATTTCTACGAAAAATTTTATTTTCCTATATAAAAATACACGGAAAACTTTGAGCGCTTTGAGCTACCTCTAAATATTTTTTGATTTCAAACAAAAAAAATATAGGGGTATACTTTTTTCGAAATAGAACAATCCTACTACTGTTTTTGGACCACCCTAGTATGCCGATTACATATTACATATGTATGTACATACCCATATATTTCAATGATGCTGCACTGGGCCGCGGCTGGACCAACACCACACAGCTTTCAGCGGCCAACAATTGCAACAAAGTGCATTCGGCAACTACAACAACTAAAACAACAACACCATTAGCATTTAAAACAATAAATAGAACATCAAAATCAGCCGTTGCAAGCAGATGCAACAGGCCAGTTTTGGTTGCCGCTTATGCACCAACCAACAGCTCTTCTGTGCAGTGCAACCCAACCCGTTCACCGACATCACCGACCAGTTGTTGATGTCTCAATTTCTGCGCTGAGCCAACCATGTCGACCAAAACGACCATTTCGCCAAACGCGCAAGTATTTCGCGTTAGCCACAATGATGATGATCTTGGGGCATGTAGCGATTGAAAGAACAAAGAGATGCTTGCTCTGCAGCGGCGGAGGCGACGGATGGCTGCAAGGATGAACGGACGCAGTTGCATCGAGGCGGCAATATGTATGAACGTCAAACGCTTGTAAGGTCGAACCAATGAGACGTTTTAAGAAAACTTGTACGATAAATTACAATAGCGCCGCGGAAAGGATTACGTTTTCCCAGTGGAAAAATGCGAGCCAAGTAGACTTTTTTTTTATGTGAGCTATAATTTTACTCAACCGGATTATTGTTGCGTCCATGATTCAAACCCGGAAGATGAGAATGTGCTAAAAAAAAATAAAAATAAATATTTAAGTACTTTTCACCTAAATAGCGCTAGAGTTGCAGAGATTTATGATAACCCTCTTGATTTGATGTCCAAACTGAGAATGACATTAATGGTTCCACAAAGATTTGGAACAAGGTTTGCTGCTCTGACTTCTGACCAGAGAGCGAATCTTAGTCCAACAAGTAAAAGTTCCCTCCTCTAGCCACTCGGCCACTGCGGACGAACTTTTGATCTATTACAGATAAATTTACAACCATTTATGTAAATCAGCTCAATGGGGCTCTTCAAATAAATGGTGGGAGAATTGTTTTATTATTACTTCTGGAATATCCTGAATCGGTGCCGTTTTCGAGGTCGTATCCTAAAGTTGACTTTTCTTAAGATTTTGGTTAAATTTTGTTCCATACCATTTAGAGTAAGTTTTTCAATGGAATATTAAATCTGACTGGAGCTAGCTCGTTTAAACTAAGATTAGCCCATAGTCAAACCATTCTTAAAAAATGCGGCCAAGGTGCTTTCCTTTAGGCCCGTATTTTTTCGGTAAGTATTAAAACGAAAAGTTTTCGAAGCAAAATCTTTACATTTTCGTTAAATCTTTCTTATACGAATAAACAACTTCCGTAGCCGAATGGTTATATGTTCCTACTACGATTCAAAACCCATACGGAGGTGACGTAAATATGTACAATAAGACCCTTATTTGTATAAACATTTTAAAATAAGATATAAATTTCGCGGGGATACCAAATTCAGGCATTGCGACTAAAAGGCCGCATCGGTCTATCGAAAATTGCTTTGAAATCGACAAATAGATGGTGTGGGTCGTTTCTATTTTCGCGAGTCTTTTACAATATATTTAGCGTACGGTGAATGCCTGCTCTATGTTGGATTTTCCATGCCTAGAGCCATGCTGATAAGGCCCAAGCTGTTCGTTGACGGTGGGCTGTATCATTATACAATACGCTCGATAAGGCCTTATGCGCGTCATTTAACCTTCCTTCCGTGGCACGGCACAATTTTTTACCCCAGACGTATAAAAACTAAAATCAAACTATTTTTACTTTGATGAGTAAAATTTCCTTTTTGAGAATGCCTTTTCTGAATATTTTCTTTTCAAAATTCATAAAATTCTTATTCAAGTCGGTTTGGTGGTCATTTGTCCCTTTAAATAACCTAACGAATGTGTTATGTCCGTGAAGAAGTTCTCCAATTATGCAGGATTTCATAGCACGGTTATCCGCAAAATTAAATAAATTTTAAGAATTTTTTCCCCTTCACTTCCTGGCGACAACAATGATCCGGTTCTATAGTGAATCAATCCTAGAAGCTTTATAGTATAGTATGGGTGCGTATCATTGTTCTAAGATAAGATTTTTAGTAATAAACCAACCAGAGACCCACTCAAACAGGAGGATTTCACTCACAGACACACCGACAGAAGAATTATGTATACATTCAAAGATAGCTAACATCCGGTACGTTTGTAGGCCCCACGCCCCTTTTCATGTACCGCAATACCAAGTTGCAGTACTCTACCATGAACACTTTCAGAGATATGCAGTATGAAATATTCGGGTTGTATGGGAGTTGCCACGCCCCCTTTATATATCGAATTTTTTTTTAGCCTATAACCATCCTTGGGACGTGTGCGGCAGGTGTCCGAAATTTCAAAAAAATTAGTTTAGCCATTCAAGACGGAAATGATTTACGTCTTATCTTAATACTTATATGGGACTTTTATTGAAATTAAATTTCTTAATTGAGTTCGGAGATTTAACGCGTTAAATATTTATTGCCACGATTGTCATTAAATCTGTATCGTTCGTTTGATTTTCAAAAATGAAGTGTCAAATCAAAGAGCTTTGCTTTTACGTGGTTTTGTTTTAGAAAAGGATTGTCAGATGTTAGAAAATCAAATTCAAATAATCGGGCTCGGGGATACTTGCATTTAATTTCTTAAAAATCGAATGTATGTACGTGTAACAATTCTATTAAGAGAAATACACGTCCGGTGAGATGAGAAAAATAAAAATCCCATATACTTATTATGAAAAGACTTATGTAAATGATTTCCATCTGAAAATAATCGTTCGGCCAAACGAGAAAAGATATTTCTCATAAATAATTATTATACGAAGGCGAAACAAATTTCTCTTAAAACAAGGCGACGTTTTTGATCCCAAATATTAATATACATAATAATTATTTTAGGTCTCTGCAAAAACCCTAAATATATATGTATTTTGTATGCGTCCAAGGTTGCTAGATACTTGTAACTCGGGTATCTAGCACTGTTGGGCGTTAATCAATTAACTTTTCAATCCACTTTGGAATTTATTAAAAAACTTTAATTGCACATTTCAATTAAATTAAATGTAATTAAATTACTTAAATAAAATTAACTAAAATTAATTACAATGAATTTAATTGGAATTACTTTTTTAATTTCATGTACATTCTACGTACATTATCAAAAAGGGAAACCTTAAATTGTCTTAGAACTAAAAAAATAAAAATTTTATATTTGAAACAATCCCTAAGAGAATCCCTAAACATATTGTATTCCTAATTTTGTCCCTAATGACCTAGAATAACGCTAAATCTAGGCAGAAATACCTTAAACTGGCAAAACGGACACCTACTTTTTGTCCGCCTATGAGAGATGTCCGCTTATGGGAATTTCGTAAAAAAATTATATTAAAATTCAAACTTAACAAATTGAAATTTCGGCCTTCTAAATTAAAATAATGTTTATTCTTCAATAGACAGAAATAGAATGAATTAAAAATACATTAAAATTTATGGCGTTTTCTTTTCTACCGATAAATCTCATTGCCCGCTTTATTCAAGCAACGGAAGGGCAACACTTATTTTTTGTTTATTTTTAAGGATTTTCATTTAAAATACAGTTCATTCTCAAACAAAACCCATATAAGCCTAGGTTTACAACTTTGTAGAAAACTAAAAAAATACATCAAATTTTCTTTACAGTTTCAAACTTTTGTTCTCAGAAGGGTTATCATTTTTTTGAGTATACAATTTTATATCACATTCAATTTAGTGTAGCCATGTTTTTTTCTACGCTATCTGCGCTTAAAATTTGTATAAAACTGTAAGCGATAAACTTTATGTGCGACTATTTGATTTGAAAAACTTTAAAAATAAATAACTAAATATAGTGGCAAACAATATCACTTTGAAATTGGGATACTAAAGATATGACCGCACTGTACCTCACATAACTTAAATAAATTTGAGGAGAATAAATAAACTTCCCGGTTCAATGAAGAACTTACGCTTACCTAAGTCAAATTTAGACAGATAACTGAAGACGAAAAAAAGCAGCTCAAATTGCCAAGCGCTTCAGTTTTCTGTGCACAAAAAAATCGCATCTAATTTTTTTCAACTGGGTAAGAGCGCCAGCAATTTGCTGGTATGCTTGTATGTACACTTATACATGTGTGTGTGCGTGCACCATGAGAACCAACCATCAATATGAGTGCTGCAAAAATAATTGTTGCAACAATTGTTTGTTACTTGCAACATAGCAATTCAATGCTAACAATGCCAATATTATGAATAATTCAGAGAGCTACGAAATGAGCCACCACGAGTACCAAGTGTTCCAAGTGGAGCCAACGAAGCAAATGGCATGTATGTACATATATAGCGACAAGCCAATAATGAGGCACATTTGTTGTTGTTGTTAAAAAAAACAACACCCTCTAGAATTGTTTGTGAGCCTGCTCATGACATTATAAATGCAAATGGGCAAGTGTAAGTAAAATATGTGTGTGTGTGTGTGTGTGTGTGTTTGGTCATTGCGATCAAATGAAATATGCAAAATGCAAAATGCGCGTACACATATTTCAATTTTAGCAAACAAATTGGAGTCGCGCATGACCCCCGGCAACAACAACTGCAAAAATAATAGCCACAGCGAGGAAAGCAAACGGCTGCTTCCGCGCAGCCGAACAACATTGAGAGGTGCAATTCGATTGGCGTCGTCGCCGTCGCCATCGCCTTGACAGCCTTATCGAATTGCAATTAAATTTTAATTAATAAAGTGCAGCAAATTGCATATTGCAAAACATATATATGTACACCTACAAGCATGTGCATGTGAGTGAGTGCCAGATCAGCGAAATGCAATATTAATAATACAAAATAAATTCATATATATTACATATACAAATAAACATGCATACATACATACATCTGTATATGTGGCGACAATGTGGCAGTCAACAATAAAATCAGTGAAGTGACAATCTATGCACATTAGAGTGGTCCAAAAAATAGTTAGTCGAAGTTTTAAGGCCGCCACCCCATACAAATGTTCTATTCCGAAAAAATATAACCAAATTTTTTTATGTTGAAATCAAAAAATATTTACAAAGTGCTCAAAGCGCTCAAAGTCTTCCATGTATTTTATATGCGAAGAAACAACTTTACATTACTAAACACTCTTACGTTTGACACCGTCATTTGAGTATAATTAATTTAAGTTCGACTTTTAAAAAAGGTGGCAACCCTCTCCAAAATATTTTCCAGCTAAAATCTTATCAAACCGCTTTGGGCTGACACCCATATTGTGCTACATATTCCAATTATCTAATTCCCTTAATTCAAGTAGAATTTGATTTTTCAAACAGGTGGCAATAGTCCTTCATATAGTTTAGAACTAGAACCCTTTTCAAAAACAATTCGTTTGACACCCATATTGGAGTAATTCATTGAAATTACTAATATTGTAAATGTTTCGGTTTTAAAATTTTAGTAAGGCTGTACATTATTTGATTTCAAAATAAAAAAATGAGGGTATATTTTATTCGATTTAAAACAATCCAGGGGGTGGCGGTATTAAAATTCCGACATTGATGTTTTTTGGACCACTCTAATGTACATACATACATATGTATATGCATACATACGTGTAGCTAGAAATAATTTTTCATTTTTATAATAACAACTTAATTGCACAAATAATCCAAATGCTAAACATCATTATCTAACTATACATAAATACCAGACGTCTTCATTACGCTTTGTTGCCTAGCGCTGACAAGCGCCCCAAAAGCCTATACTAACGCCTCGCCTAACGGATTTCGTGATCATCGTAAATCTTATAAATTCATTTATATTTATTATTATTTGCGCTATTTTTACAATGTCACTGAAGTTCAATAACGATCGCCACAATCCCCGACACGGTTTTTTCCACTGAAAACTTAGTGTTGCTTGTCTGCTCAGCTCATCTGTTTTTTTAACGGCCTGCCCGCCGTTGATCTTTGGCTTTGCAAATGAGTTGCTAAATCAATGCTAAAAGATTGGAATTATTTTCTTATCATTTGAATTAAATCTCAATTAATTCAATTACAAATGGCAATCACGCGAATGGCGGCTGCTTCAATTAGCATCGAGATCGCTCTATTCGTCTAACCGTAATCACTTAACACATGTCGTCACCTCTTAGTATTGGCGTTTTCCTTTCTACAAAAAAGTTTGCCTTCTCATTGCCCTCTCTTAGTATTTTTGTGTAGAGGGTACTGAGAATTGCGCCAAAACAAGGCACACACTTGGTCAATTAAGAGAATGTCCTTTATAACACCACGAAAGACTGAACGGAGACCATTAACTAGGTCGGCGAATCGCCATGAGCCGATAACGAAATTCCGAATGCGGAGCCCAGAGCTTACCGAGCTTATACAAGGTCCAAGAATGTACCGTAGCAGGACAGAGGTGTCCCTAGCTGCTCCATATGTGGTGATAACGTTTCAAGGGTGCCTTTTCTAGTCACGTCATCAGGCACGCAGTTTGCCGCGATCTCCTTGTGACCCGGCACTCAAAGTAGCCTTATTAAGAGGTACTCCGATGCGATTGCTAGAGAGGTCAGACATTCCCTTACCGATTTCGAGCGCACCATCAAAGAACCTAATGGGAGTCTGACTGTCCGCATATATGTTACCTCCCTAACTGATGTTACACTCTTTGGCAGTGAGTCCACCGCTTCCTTAATGGCAACTATTTCCGCCTGAAAGCGCTGCAAAGGTTCGAACATAGTTTTGATAAAGAGTTCCCAACAGAAGACATCTCCACCAACCCTGCCTCCAAGTTTTGAAGCTTCCGTGAAGAAGTTTACTGCTCCCTTATTTACTCCATGTTGATATTGAGAGCAGAAAAAAATAAAATTAAAATCTACTTCAAGTTGGCACCGTAAACACTTCTTAATAGTACGATTTCGGACAAGCGGCTCAGTCGATTCGCCTACATTTTGTCTCTCACGTAGTCCAAGCCAAAATCTTATTTTGAAAGCTGACCTATTTCAAGCATTGACTGAGTACAATAACTACATACATATATATGTACATATGTATGTATTCCGAGCTCAAAATATTCATTAACAGAAGTCATAAACAAAAATATTTTAAAAATATGTAATTTCCACTAATGTGTTTTCATAATAAAAATATTTAATTGCTGTTCGCAATTCTGGAAAAAGAAATAATGTCCATATTTCTATGTCGAAGGTTTCTTTATGAAAAAATTCAATGAGTAAAATATTACTTGCACATTTATGTGTACGTAAATATGTGTGTACATATTTACTCAGATTAAATTAATCTGATTTAATGGGAAACGATTGAAGTAAACAAATTAACTGCGTCGATTGATATGCTATAAATGTCGCAGCTCCCATCAGAACTGTTGTATTATTGAGTTCAATTAAAATTTATAAATTTCGCACTTTATCAGTCTGTTAGTATTGAAAATATAAAAAAAAATATAGTACATATGCATGCACATCGCATATATGTATGTATAAATAGTACATTCGTACATATATATGTATGTGTTGATAAAGTGCGAAGTTTATAAATTAAAATTGAACTCATTACTCAACAAATAAAAATTGCAATTAATTGAGCTCTGTCGATAAGGGACTAACTGCAGACGCTAATATGTAGAAAGGAAATACAAATAATTTTAATTACATATGTATGTATTTATATGCACATATATACAACATACCCATGTATGTATATATGTAAGCGTTTTTTAATGATTGAGGTCACGGTGGAGAGAATACAGAAGGTGGCAATACCGCTAATCGGCTCTCAGTAAATTTGACAGAATCAGCTGTTTTGCTGACGTCACAGTCGAGATGACAGCAGTAGTGATGTGCTGAGTGAATACTTTTAAGTATCCAATACTCTCGACACTCGGTTTAGGTTTCGAATAAAAGCGCACATAGGCCAAAAATATGGAAAAAAATTGTTCAGGGAAGGCTCGTAACCAGGAAGATTCTGTAACCAGTTAGCGACAGATTCTGTAACCAGTTAGCGACAATTTTCGATTCGGTATCGGTTTTGTTGACGTATGATATGAAATATTTTAACGTCAACAAGTGCGATATCGATCCGAAAGTTGTCGCTAACTGGTTACAGAATCTCACCCCCCTGAAAGGCTTCATCATCCGCCGAAGTATTTTTCTTGAACCTAGAATCGACTAGGGTTAAAACTGAAAAAATAATATTTCTCTGTTGCAATAAGTTCAAGTAATTTAGCTGACATCATATAAATTAGTAATGAAAGTTTTTTCTAAACTTGAAATGCATATAATGGCGAAGGTTTAATGTAAAGAATCAGTATCGGGTACCGATAAGGAAGTATTGGGTACCGAAACCTTTTTTGAGTATTGGGTACCGACAATTCAGCACATCACTACACAGTAGTTTTATTTGCCGCTCTCAGCTGTCAACTCTACGGTGACGTCACGCCAAAATTACTCTCACGAATTCTGCTGCAATCGGCGCAATCTTGTATTCTATCATTCTTGGATGCCGTCAGTTCATAAGATTTGCTCTCTCTATCTCTGAGAGACACCTTTATGCCTAAGTCTTATAGGTCATATAAAATAAGGCATACTGAGGCAAACATTTTCAATTTCGGTTTAGATTTTAAACAAAATTTTAAATATATGAAACCTAAAAACTAGAATTAGAACATTTTGGTTTAATTTTTAAACCACTAGGGTCTATATTTGAAACCATGAACTTTTTTTTGGCGACCGCTGTTAAGAAAAAACCTTTTTTCTACATTTTTTGCGATGGTGCTTTGACCAGGACTTGAACCCTGGTCTGCGTAGTGGAAGCGCGCACTGCTTACCACTACACCACAGCGGCCGCCATAAAATGTCTATCATACTTACTTGGGCGCACAAAATTTTTGATTCTTATTTCCGCCTCCCCCCCTCCTCCCCCGCGATACCGAGCTCACGATCCGGCTCTGTTACGGGTATATATTTCTTTTGCAAACATGGGTTGCCTTGAGCTATTTTTTCACAAAAAAATCTTTAGAAAATTAAGCAAATTTCTTAAGCACTGTGTAATTCCTTAAGAAAATTTTACACAAGAAAATTTCATTGCCATTTCTTGAGCGTTTTTGGAGTTTTTGCTTTTCTTTGGAGCTGGATACTACGCTTTAAAAAAAAAATAGCCTCTATCTTTAAACGAAAAAATCTAAGCCATCTGTTTATTTGTGGGCCAAAGCTGAAAAATTAGGCGCACCCTAAGTAATTTTTCAATAATAACAGTGATTTTCGAATTGCAATAATTTCGAATGCCAAAATTTGAGAGTGACATGCGCAGCTGTCACTATTGCCGCCATTGTCACATTTATTGTCTTGGTCATCAACACTTGTGTGCACTTTGCTTTATGACAATTGAAAATTAATAACAAAGTGGATATTAATTGTGCTACATCAATGGGCGCCTAAATCAACATGAGGCGTATAATCACCGGCAATTAGTTGTTGATGATTCCTCCACCCCCCGCGCCGACGCTCGTACGCATTTCAATTTTATTTCCATTGTTTTTGTAATGAGTTGATTTCGAAATGCCCGCCGGTTGTCTTGTCGGTTTTCATACGATTTCTCCAAATGTCACACTGATTGCTGCGCTTATTAATAATAAAAAGCGTAAAATTATGCAGAGCCACAGACAGACAGGGCGGCGAAGTAGGCGACTTGCCGCCGTCATCGTAAGGGGCAAAAAGCTACCGGCAAAGCTGTCGATTATTAATTGGATTGAATATTTTAGACAACAACACGCAACGGAACGGCAGGTGGCGCTTAGTTGTTTTAGCTGGCATTATTGTTTTTCTTTCTGTGACAGCACAGCTCGCAGCCAAAGGTGTAGTAAGCGCGACGCGACGCAATGCGACGCAACGCGACATCTCATCCCATACAACAGCCGTATTGTCCGTCCGCCTGCCGTTGTCAGTGCCATAATGAAATAATATCCTGGCGCTAATAAACAACAAAAACAGCAATGACATAAAAAGCAACAAATGCGTTTATCGAAGGCTTCAATATGGCAAAATAAAATAAAAGTAAATCAGTACAGGAAACCCCAACAGCTGAAACCTTAAAATCGAACTCACCGTAAGCGCGTGGAGCGTTGTTGGACAGCGAACCAAGCGCACATACATACACACGAAACTACATGCATATACACATACAATGCTCCCCGCCGCGCATTCGGAAAGCAATTAAGCGTTTGTTCTGCTTAATGGACGCAGCGCCGCCTTTGCTGATTGAGCGCATTTGTTTTCACTCTTCCGCCGCGCGGCGTGCAATGCGCCACTCAACCGCTGGGAGGCTGGGAGGCTGGCATTGCGGTCACAGCGTTGTGTAAATGTTTACATTCATGCTTTGGCTATACAAACATACATACATACTTACATACTTACTATGTACGCGCTGCTCATTGAAAGGCCGTTAACTGCCCAATCAAATATAGAGTCATCTCAGGCGCAACGGGACGTCCACGCCCCCAACTGTGAACGCGCTGCATATCGTTTACAAACACAACTTAGCGTTGTTATATGCTATCCGCTTGGTTTTTGGTGGCAAATGAGGGCGGTTGGTTGGTAGTGGCGTGAAAGCGGTAACAACACGTTGTATAGTGCTTTTGCATTGACGTTATGTAATATGTATGTACCATATTCTGTTGGCCCGATTGGGTGCTACAAGTGTATAACCATGTGGTTTATGAGCCATGCAAGTTAAGCTGCGCAATAATAGCGCGAGTAGTGATGGAAGCATTGACAGGCGAAATGTGGTAAAATCGAATACTTTGTTACTCGATACGCCAGCACTTCCGTTGAAATCATATAAATTTTACACGATAAGGCGCCCACGAATAATTATACATAAATATATAAATATGGATGAGCAAGAAGCTGTGAATTTTTATTACTGTATTCTACTATTAGGATGCATGCCTACCTGAAGAGTAGATCTGTGAAATCTGCTTTGCATACAACTATCAAAGTCATTGAAGAGTCTCTTTAGAAAAATAATTTTGCAGTTGGTGCCTTTCTTGGTATACAGAGGGCCTTCAATAATGCAGTAGATACATATAAAGTACCTCACGCCCGGTTTCTCTCGATGGGGGTGTTTCACTTGTTCTCTCTGACAGGGTCAAGTTCATGGTCATGATCCTGGACGGTAAGTTCTCGTGGAAGCCAAATAGTGAGGAATGAGTAAAATCGGATCAGTGGCCCTCTGCTACTCTCAAAATGCCATGTGGAAGAGATGGGGCCTCCTTCGAAAAGTAATACATATATGAGCTATATGACACCATAATCAAGCTAACCATGGCTTAGGCTTAAACGTTCGGTGTCCTCTCTCAACCCGACGTGCGAGCACTAAACAATTCACGAAAGCTTCAACTTCTTGCCGGAAAAAACGGAACGGAGCATTTTTTAGGCTGACTCCGAACGAATCCTTCTCCACATACATCCCTCCAAGGGGCGAGTGGGTGAATGGCAGCCTCTTCACAGCAAGTATTTTCTGTCAGAAACTCTCAATAAATCTCATGTTCAGGCGACCGCTATAAATGAGGCAGCTGATTGGCGACGCACCAGTTTTTTGCCCATTATGAGGATAGGTATCTGATCTGATGAATATTGCAGTTCCTTTGGCAATTTGCCGAGTGCTACTGGATAGATAATTTGCAAGGTCCATCTGAGCGGTTGTTGCCGACGGCGGATGTTCTCGATTCATGCAGCTGTACTAATAGGACATTGTCATTTAGAAACTCGTCATGGAGCCGCAGCTGTTTGGAGAAAGATGTGATATCATCTCAGCACTTAACTCTCAGCATTTCATCAACACTCCCGAGGAACTCTCCGGAGTGGATATTAGCAGCCAACGGAACTTTCTTTTAAGCACCCAGCGCTTCTCTTAACTTAACGTAGTTGCGGTTAAAAGAAATTTTACAATGTTGAAACTCAATAGACAATGTAATAAATGTCTTAGTGAGCTGTCCGAGAGAGACCACCATAGCCTCGACTATCCTAGGTGATAAACCAATTGCCATACACAATTTGTCGGACTCCGCCTAGTCCCAATTAAAAAACTGACTTATTTACCTTTAACATCCGGACCCTCTTTGGCAAAAGGTTTCCCTATCCAACTGCTGGATGTTATTGTCAAGTTCAAGGCTAACATCAACGCAATCCAGGGAATGTGATGGACGGGGCATGTCTGTAAAAAACTTGCAGCGTACGTCATCTAATATAAGTATGTATGTAGCTGCTTGGAGGCGGTGCACAAATTTGGTGTGGAATCCGTGATTGGGCGGACACTTCCACATCTGAGTACCGGTGGAATTTTCAGCTTCCATTGCTGCTGCCAAAGCGCTAATTAAGCTCCTAGCCTAAATTTTTACGGGTTTTCATTCATTCGTTCATTTCATTTGCTTCTAAGTGAATATTGAGCTTAGGTAACAGCAGACTAAGATTGAAACCTAATATTTGCTGAACCTAAGGATCGCCTTTTTATATTTCTCGGAGATACCTACATTCGGCATTAACATTTTCTTTTTTTAATATTTGTATGTGCTGGAATAATCGAAATTCTTTAATTTACTGACATTAGGGTGGTACGTTAGGGCTATAAGAACTGAGACTGGTGTGTAAATACTAGAACGGCATATTGAAGCTCAAAGAAAGGTTCGGCCTTGCAAAAATATTTAAAATTCGGTGTAGGTACTGCGAACGTGTTTTTGCTGGTAAAAATGCATTTGAAAAAGTAAAGTCGGAATTTGTATGCTCTGCAACCGTAGGTTCGAAAAAGATATACCTAATTTTTTTTGTTTCGAAATAAAAAAAAATATGTATTTAGAGGTCGCTCAAAGTGGTCAAGGTTTGCCATGTATCTCATAGGGGGAAAAAACTTTCATAGAAAGGGTATACAATTGGATATTATTATTCGAGGTCTATTTCTACGAAAAATTGTTTCTCCTATATGAAATACTACATGGAAAACTTTGAGCGCTTTGAGCGTCCTCTAAATATTTGTTGATTTCAAAATAAAAATATAGGGGTATATTTTTTCGATATAGAACAATCCTGTGGCATTCGAGCATAAAAATTCCGACTTTACTTTCTTTTTGGACCACCCTAATGCACATGCACACCTAAATATTTCCAGCGTTTGAAACTCGTTGTTTGCTACTGTAAATCATACGACGTTGTGTGCCAGTAATTATGCGCACCTACAATTGTCGTTGTGCAGCATACTTTGCTGTGTTTTTTTTTTACCTTTTTCATTCTCGTAAAATTATTAGTTTTTATGTGTTTATTAGTTTTTCCACGAATTTTCAAATGGGAATTATTACAATGGCAATGAATTTAAGAAATTTTTTTTTTGTTATTTCACTTTTAACTGTTTTTTATGGTTTTCTGCCTCTTTACGCATTTGTATTGCGCATATATATGTATGTATGCAAGTGTTTATACATACATAGATAAATGTGCATATGAGTTCATTTGTTGTGGTTTTAAGCTACTTTTAATGGCTACATTCGCCACATCCACCTTTCTTTTCAACTCATTAAAATTTCTAAATAGGGCAATTACACGGAATAATTTTCTTTGCATTTTTTTTTTAATTTCATTTGAAATTTTACTATGTGGAGCGGCGTTAATTACATATTCAAATCTACTTACATACATACATTCATACATACGTACATGCAAACCTACATTTACGGGTAGCGGGTAACAAGGCGCACACTTAAAATTCATTGCGATAATTGCGTTTAATCTCATTGTGGGAAGATATGCCAATAAAAAAAAGAAATTGAAAAAAATTATGTGTCCACTTTTTTCAGTAAACATACCGCAGATTTGCCATCCTAACACCTACACAAAACAGCAAATTGTTGGTCTAACACTGTGTGTATGTATGTATACAACATTTACGTTTGTGTAGGTTTGTTTTTGTGTACCATGGCGCGCTCTATGAAAACTTCAAACGAAAAATGTAAAAATGTAAAAAATTTAATTGACTTGAAAATTCCATGGAAAATTAATCATTTGCATAAAGTTTTCAGGACTGATTGCGGTCATATATGTAGCTAGCCAGGCTAGCGTTAGCCAGCAGCACCACCACCAACTATGTAGCTCACTTATGTACCTTTGCAGCCAGCCGGGCCGGGCCGACAGTCGTTCGCCAACGCTTGCCAACCTGTGCCAATGAGTCTAAACAAGCTGACCAACTGTCTGGACGGATGCTTGTCTCCACTCGGTACGCTCGCTGCTTCACCGCTCAGGTGGTTGGTGTACCCACGATTTTCACGATTGGCCTAGCCAACAGCCATTAGCCTGCCAAGCTGATAGTTGAATGAAGCTGTTAGTGAGCACTTTCATGTGAATTACGAGGTGAAAATATTACACTATTTTTACAACCTAATTACCTCAATTTATTCTCGGTAATGCTCGTTGTTTGCATTTAATTAATAATTTTCATATAGCAGTTTATTCCGTTGAAGTTTGCCTACACTCCCACGCAAGAGCATTTCCAAATGTGTGTTTGGGTATTTATGTATATATGTGCTTCCTCATTCATTTATGCAAGTATGCGTATTTTCCCCAAAGAGAAGTTTTTTTTACGATTTCATGCCTTTTGCGCTTTTAGCAGTAAATTGGCAGTTGTTGGTGAATGAAATCACACACCAAAACCGTACACTTTGATATGGAGTAAAACGAAAGGAAGAAAGAAAAGCTGACCAGCGGCAGCAACACAGCGTACATATATTTGTATGTATGTATGTATGTACTTATAGGTTAGCAATGAATGGATAATTGCGTGAACGCATTGAAAATGTTTCGACAACAACACAAGCGTACATACATTTACCTGCGAAACCAGGGAAAGCTGTATACTCGCCGACGTATGTAGCTGACCGATTTGTGCAGTCAATAGTACCGCGATGGAATGGATTGCCCTATTGCAAGTTATTTAGTTTGGCAATTGAACGACTTCGTATTAAAAATACAGCGAATTTCTTGGTACCTACAATTCAGGTAATGGGAAATTTGAGGAAATTTGCTTAATTCCTGGTAATGCATGCCCTCAATTTGAAATAAGTATGTATGTGGTAGGACACCTGTTGGATTCCTACATAATACCTACTGGAGGTGATGGAAATACATACATACATATGTACATTTATCCATACGCCAAAATGTAAACAGACAAACATATCGTCACTACACTACACGTAAAAAAAAAATTTGCGTAAAAAGATGCTTATGAAAAACTTCGGCGAAGTATGTTAAGAGTTTTTGACGCTAAAGTTTTTTATGCGTCTTTTTTCGCCGCAACTTTTGTGCTCGCGCCTTTATTCGTGTCTAGTGACGATATGTATGTAAGTTTGCATATAATGTACGTGGGTAATTCCGTGTCAAATCGACCAATGCACACTGGCTGGAATTCATTTTTTTTTTCATAAATACTAAAAAGAAAGTTATCATTTTCAAACTTGGTACATAATTATGTTCTCTGTGCTATTATCAAGTTATGGTAAAAGTTTTGGGCCGATGAGATAATCCGTACGCCCCGCCTTCCCCGCTCCCCATATATAACCTTGCTTAAAACTTCTGACCGAATATTTCATCAAATCACAAACAGCTGATTTTACGTAGCCAACAATGTCGGTGTTGCCAGACGCGGAACAAGACGGGGAATGAAAGATGGGTAATATTTATGCAGAACTTCTTTCACTATCACTATTAATTCTTAAAACTCAACAGCAGATCATTATAACATATGAATATCCAAGTAAATGTATTAACTTCTACTTTCTTAATAATTAACAATTTTAATTATGCAATTTTTGTCAAAAAAGGTTCATTTAGGAAAAAATACGAAATTTGTTTCGTTTTTTAGTATTTTTGGATTAAAAATATAAAAAGGCATATACACTGTGTACATCGGCTGAAAGATAAATTAATTGTCTTTATTTTGACAACATTATTTTCTAAAACGGTTATGTAGTTCATAAGATATTTAATACAAAAAATATAAAAATTTTAATTTATGCTTTCATATTTTTGCGCTAAAAAATTTCGATACAGTTGAAATCAGCGTGAGAAGTTCCATCGAGCCACATTTTTGGTTTTTGCATAGCTAAATGGTTCATATTCTACACTTATGCCAAAACGTCGGCTGTGAACAATATTTTTATATGTAAGTATGTATGATTTTTATTTATTTTTTTAAACGTCTGGCAACACATTCTTACTCGCACTTCACGTATCAACTGTGTATGGTTATATCGAAAAACCAAAATTCAATTGGTGGCTAAAGTACGGCAATGGCGTTATAGTGTCGCACCTAGGGTTGCCAACATTTTCTAAGATATTTATAGTACTTTTTGGAAAAAAATTGGAAAAAATATGGTACACTTTGAATATATATAGTATTTATTTAAGAAAAGTAAACATTTAAGCGAGGAAATTTCGAAGCCGAAGTATGGAATTGAGAGTTGACTTCGCCTTGGATTGAGTTCTTCTTCTCCATGTATGTCTCATGTAGACCATGGACATCAGTTGACTCTCGAATATTCATGAAATATCGCCGATTTTGAGATCATTTGTCAAGGGATTCAGTGCTAAAATGCAAACTGAAAATTATTGATTAATAGGCAGGGAATTGGCTTGTGAATACCGGAACGTATAAACTTTTCTGATGGGCAGACTTTTCTAACGGATAGTATGTATAATGGGCAGCACTTAGCACAATCAGCGTATCACTCGCTACAAATGTTAGTGTCCAATCTAATCAGGGTTCGGATTTGCCTCATTTTGGCCCCTCGCTCGCTCGTTAGTTTGCTCTGAGTTAGCGCAACTCACGAGGAACACGCGAGG
>NW_016162841.1:28694-40119 GCF_001687245.7 Rhagoletis zephyria | reverse complement strand
TCGCACCGCACAATTGGCATTTGCCCGCCGTCGTAATGACTTTAGTGTTGGCCACATCGGTGCTCTCGTAGCCGACGTTCACTGTGTCGAAAGTGATGCATTTGGCTTGGCTGCCATGACCAGTCTTTTGCTCAATCATGTTAATGGCTTCTTCCTCATCGACAAATATGCAAATGCCTCCGCGCCGTTTTAGCGACGACTTTTGCGAGAAATCAACTTCAGTTGGGCGCTNTTTTTTTTTTTTGTTTTTGTTTTGTTCGGTTATGAAGCGATTGTAGACGGTATTACGGTTGTCGCCGGGCCGTCCAAGGAAGAGGAGTGGGAGTTGAAGAAAAGTCAATTGTAACACATGGTTGCGGTTGCGTTGTAGTCGTTGAAGTACATTCGATAACAGGTACATACATACGATAACAAGTTGATTCGTATTAAGATTTGGAGTTTGAAGTTAGTAGTTAGTTGGTTGGTTGGTGGTTTTGTTGTTGGTTAAGGTACGAAAAATATACAGGGTGATATATCGGAATGTTAATTATTTACAATTACACTATATGGAAAGGGTTTTAAAATTGTATGAATGAGGAATAGAGATTTTGGGGTAAGCATAATTTACAAAGTAACAAAAGGCGACTGAACGAAGAATTCGAATAGGATGAAATTTTTAATTTACTAAGCAATTGTAAGTTGTAAATTTATTTACAATACAGAAGTCATGTAAAGAGTTGGCATGCAAAACATGCGAATTTTGTTTTATTGTTGGCCACGCCGAAATTGGGGAGGGGGCGTATGAGTGACGCTGTATGTATGTATGCACATTTACGCGAGTACTGATGTAGCTACGATTATTACAAATTGCAATAGGCAACGAATACCTCAGGGAATGGTAATGATATGATAGTGATTGGATGGAATTGATGGATAAGTGTTGGTTTAAAATTTTCTTCTCGGTTTTAGTATCTTTTTATTAAGTTTTAACTATCATGCGTTATTATGAAGCGTATTATGTATGTAATAATTTCGCAAATTTTACACCTGGAAGACCTATTTTATATTTTTTTCTTCGAAGTATTTGCATGTTCGGGGCTCTAAACTGTTTTTAACCGAATTGGTTTTTGAACTGGTTTCCTACATTTTTCGACCTCTTAACCAGATCATGAACGATACCATTTTCATTTAAAATTACTAGATTTCTCTGCTTTTTGGCAGAATTGTTAATGCTTTTTGGGGTCATCCAATTCGTGGATGTTTTTAATTTGTACGTAGAACGATATGAAGGGCTTCCAATAAAAATTTAAATTTTAACAGAAGTTACTCAACGGAAAAATGATACGGTAAGCATTTTACTTGGGTCTAAAAGAAATCGTGGAGATGATTCCACTTCCTCTTCCTCTTGAGAGCAGATACGAAAGGGATAAGTTGAAATTCCTAGCCGTACCCAGTGAATATCAATCTTGAGAGGTAACGTGGTATTCGGCGCCTTTATTTTAAAGTGTCTTACAAAAGCATTAGCTGCAGCGGAGAAATGTTTCCTTTTCCTCTTTTATGTCATAAAAGGAGAATCGTTTTCTTTTGTCCATTTTATTAGGTAGGTTAGATAGAGCTCACACTATGCCCAGCCGTTCAAGAGTGTGTACCTTAAGAGGACAGAGGCATCCTTAGTTGCTCCTTATCTGGGGATAGAAGTACCTAAGAAGTACTCTGATGCGATGGATAAAGAAGTCAGATATTCGTTAACCGATTTCTAGCCCACCATCATACTTTTTAGCAGTGAGTCTACCGCTTCCTTGATGACAGCTATTTTAACCTGAAAGACATTCCAGAATTCCGGAAGCCTTAGTAAGCCCGCCCTATCCAGTCCTCTCTTGAGGGAATATAGGTAGAGAAGGAGCTTCTGGGAGGAATTTCGGAGGCGCTGTAATCTATGTGTTCAGGACAATGTCAAAGCCCCGCAGAACTCCAGAGTGTTACCACCCGGTTTACCTTAGCCTAATAGCAGTTCGTGCTGCTACAATTCTGTCTGCAATATCATCAGGCGGCATGTTCATCATGACGTTAAGCGTCACACAAGGGCTCCGTGAAAAAAGATAAGCTTAAATCTGGTTCCATAGAGCTAATGAATTACTTTGGGCGAGAGACCTTAACTTTTACCGATAGCTCCCCTACAGCAGTACAAGACAACCAATGCCGTTTTTATCCTTTCTTCGCTCTTTAGCTTCCACGAAAGCTACCTACCCAGGATCAAGCCTAAGCACTTGACTCTGTCTGAGAGCCGCAGACGAACAAGTCCACTCCAGGGAGGGGCCACAACGGGAATCTTTTACTTCCCGGTAAACAAGACCAGTTCCCTTTTGCTGGGATTTACTGCGAGGCCGCTGTTGATTGTCCACCTAATTACATGCTTCAGGTAACTATGAGGCAGAAAAAAAGGGTGTATAGAAATCGTCCCTTTACCAAAAGATCCACATAATCTACATAGGCGATGACCCGACATCCCATTTTTTCCAGTCCCTCTCTGCACTGAGTGCAGACACTCACCCAATTCGCCGCGACAGCTATGTGACAAAGCAAGCTGTAAATAAGCCCTATTAGGTTGGTTTCAACCTCCAGATTATAATAGTATTTACTATTGCCTCTGGAGTGACATTGTTGAAGTTCCCCTCGATATCGAGGAAGGCCCCTACTGCGTGAAGGCTTCTTCTGATCACATTAGCAATGTGTGCAGGGTGGTATCCATCGACCTTGAAATAAGCATGTTGAGCTCTTGAAAGATAGTTATGTACAGGTCTATCCGTCTCTCTAGCGGTTTTAGAAAAACTAAGACACACTGATAGGCCTAAACTTTCTAGGAGAAACATCAGAGCATTTTCCGGCCTTCGGGATGAACGCAATATTGACTACCCTAAAAGCGTCGGGAATGTACCCGGTCCTCACTCAGTACGCAGGCATGATGCCATCGGTCCCCGGCGACTTTAATGGTTTGAACGAGATTATCGCCCAGGCCATGTGAGGATCGTCCAGCAGATCGGACTTTTGGCTTTTACTGCAGCCCATTTATTATTATTTACAGTTAATATAATAACTAAAATAAACTTAAAGTACTAAGGCACTAGCAACTAAAGGGCTTTCAGCCTGTGCGGCCGATTTAAAACTGATTATATCCGGAATTTTAGTCAAGCTAATTTACTGTAGCTATTATTTATAATGTGATATCATATCGTCTACTTAATGCAAATGTTTTCTGGGTCATAAGGTATTTCAGTAAATTTTCTACTACTAAACTGGTTTAAGCTATTTAATTGCAGTATTTATACAAAAATTACATTTGTTAATAATTTTATCTTCCTTTACGACAAATGACAAATGCGTCACCGATAATGGGGACAACGAACAAAGCTATGTTAACACACATACATTAGTACAGTCGGGGACAATTAATTTTAGCAAAATTCCTGCATATCCTTTATTTGTTGGGAGTTTTTTTCGACCATGCGCGTACAGAATAGAAGGATTCTACGTGCACTTCTAAGAAAATTTGTCGAAGAAACCATGGGTCTTAAATCGAATTGCGAAAATAAGTTTCTTAGCATTTTTCTGTAGAGTCGTAAAGGAGTGCTTAAATTTTTTTATAAAACATGCTATAAGTGTTTTTTTTTGGCATGACGAATCCATTTTTGCAATTAGATTTTTCTGAAAACTTCCACCAGAGGGCGCAACAAAGAAAATTTTCACATTTTCTACGAAACCTATTTTCGCAATTTGGCAAACTCCAAATTGATTTTAGACTTATGGCTTCTGCGGCAAATTTGCTTAGAGTTACACGTAGAATGCTCCTATGCTATACACGCATAGTAAAAATAAAATTAACCCGCCCTAATGTAGGTATATTTATACAGTTTTATTGCTGTAGGATGACGACAATATTTGCTGCCTGGAAGTTGAAACTTTGGCTATAAAAATTACTTCTAATCTCATATGAAAAATTTGAAGCTCAAATACATTAAATATAGGTTTTTAATTTTTCAGTATCCCATCTTATCTTAAGGATACATGTTTGTTTAAAACTTTAAGCAAAATATTGCCAGTGATTTGAAACTGATAATTTTGCATATTTTGTAGTTTTTTTCACATTCTGATCTGAAATGATGCACAAATGTTCATCATATACATACATTCTGGGCTATAATCTCTGCTAGCATTCTGGTGGAAACAGTGCAAGTGAGTTCTACTACTGAGACAATTATTATCTGTCGATGTAATATATTGTACACGCTGTTGAAGAGGATAAGCGACAACCTGTTAAAGCACATCCCCGTAGTATAAGCCAAGAACTTCACCGAAGCACACCTCTCTAAAGCCAGACACAAAGACCGGTGTGCAGTGGTATTTAATACCCATTTTGTGCCCATATCTCAAAAGATTTTTTTCAGAAAATATCGCTCGTTGTGTTCTGGGTCCCCCTAATGTAAATATGTATATATGCACTATACGTATATTTGTATACACGCATTTACTTCATAGTGGTCATATTTAATGTACGTCTTGCCACTTTACGAATTCACGACATGAAAAAGCAGACAGTGAGACAGGTGAGGAATGTTACGACAACAGCAACAACAAAATACTGATAGTATGATTATATGTATGTACGCATACATACCCATATATATATATATAAACGAAAGTAAAACAAATCAATAAATTAAAAATGCCACAAATGAGTATATAAACAATAGAAAATTCAAATGCCAAGGAGAATTCATAATAAACGTACTAAATATTTATGTACGTATGTATATGTATATGAATGTCTCATGGCTACCCCTCTGCAGTGAAAAGCTGAACCAGTATGCACAAATTTCAGTTCATGAATAATTATTTAAGGTTAAAAGTCACACCAGTTCGTCATGGACTATAATTATAACAGTACTCGATAGTGAAATGCCAAACCAGCCAGTATAAATAATAGTTCATTAACTAGTATATGCCAAAGCGACGGCCAACATTTCGAACAACTTATGCGATCAGCGACATCTGTCTTGATTAGCCACAACCAAAACTAAAATGCGGTTAATTGCTTCTATCGCAAATGTCGGCTGTGGCGTCGAGTGAAGAGTACCGATTCTGGTTCTAAGATTTCAAGTTCGAGTGCGCTTGGGGTGGTTAAAGTAAAGTAAGTCAATTATTTCAATTTAAATTAAATATAAAATAAAAATTTTACATAAATTTAATTTCATTTGGAAAAAACCGAAATACTAAAATACTATAAAAAAATGAAAATAAATAATTTTTTGTTCTTTTTAAAACAATAATTTTAAAAATTACAATAAGAGATATAAAAAAAAATTAATAAAAAAAATAAAAAAAATCGCTTACTGAGATTCGAACTCGGATCTCTTGATTTGGCGGGCCAAAGCTTTACTCTGTCGACCATTGCCATTGTTGCAGCGCCGCGAGCAAAATGGCGTACTTATGCTTTACACGGGGGATGAATAGGCAGTCTATTCCGTCAACTAATATTTCTACTGGTAGCGTGCTGATGCAGGAGCGGACAATTGACACCGCCATGTTAAAAATACCAGACGCTAACATTAAAAGGGGATGGATAGAACGTGAACTAGTTGGGCTGAAACGCAATCGGTTATCATACTGGTTCACAACTGGTAGCTTTCCCTGCAGGGCCAGTGCGCGCGTTACCAACACACAAAGTCCCACAAGGTATCATGAACTAGGAGTTTAACCCGCAGTCTAATTGCCGCAATTACTTGGATGCATTGACTATATGTACGCATGTATGAGTATATATGTAAGTGTGTGTAGGTATATGCACGTATGTATGTATGCGCATCATGATGCAATTATAAACTCGCTTGAGTATCTACATTTGTATGTAATGATTTTTGCTGGAAAATGAGTGGCAATGGTCTATAATAGCCGGTCTTACGACCTTAGCCAAGCAAGTGCTACTATGCTGGTTGTTGTGTTTATGGTGGTGTTGTTGGTAGTGCTGATGGCATTGACGGTTTGTTGATGGCATTGTTGGCAAATGGTGTGCTCATAGTATTTGTCGAGAAATAGTGACTTCGAATGTATTGCATGTGTGTTACTTACTTGCCGAACTGGTCGATACACGTGCCATAGGTAAATAGCTGCGGCTATCGCTGTTCTCCTGTGAAAAATTTATGACATTCACATCGTACGTCACCACTGAGGCTTGACGTTTACGCAGCGATTGACCGCCGTTACCGTCATAGGCACTGCCGCAACCGCCGCCGCCACCTGCCAATATGCTACCGCGATGACGTCCTGCTTGCGCCGTTGTCATCAAGTTGGTTTCTGCTTCGCTGTCGTGACGTTTGAACAATGGCGAAGTTAAATCCTTTTCCTCCCCGGACAGCAGACAACCATCGCCACCGTCGATATCGCCTTTGTTGCCGCTGTGCAACGAGGTGGGCGAGAGCGTGGAGTCAAGTATGATTTCTGGCTTCGGCGATTTATTTTGCGGCATTTGCGATATTGCGTGCATCTGCTGATTTTGTGGTGACGGCACTGGCAGCGCGGTCAGCACGTCCAAGGATATAGTGGACGTGTCACTGGTAAAAGGGTTGCTTGTTGGCGAGCTGCTTGAGAATTGTGGCAATGTCGCTGTGGGTGGCGGCGAGAGGAAGTATACGTTGACCGTGTTACTTGGCACGCTAGTGTATACATTTGACTTTGTTGTGGGTAGATTTTGTGCAGAATTGAAATTGGGTGTTGGCGGTGGGGACACAAGAAAATTGTTGCTATTTTTCGTCACCAAAACTTGATCGCTCAGTGTGCTTAGGCGCTGTTTAATGTGTTTTGCTGACTTGCCCGACTTCGATTCGGTGGAGTTGGATGATGAGTGAAATTTGCGATGCGGCGAGTCGATGGTTGTGGGTCCCAGCTCAGCGATGGGAAAACTTAGTGAGCGGAAAAGCTCCACAAGGTCTGTGCGCGAGGTAATGAGAATATTGCTTTTCTCCGGCAGTTCAACAGCGCGTTGTGTGGGCTGCTGGTGTTGCAGTTGTTCAGGAACTATGGGTTCGGCTAGTGAGGAAGGCGACAGTGATGGTGGCGGTGTGGTTGGTATGTGCGGTGACTCGGTTAGGCAGTCGGTGTACTGCGAGAAATCATCTGAACCGCTGAAAGCAACCTCCTGCGACTCGCCTAGGTCGATGAGTTGCACCGAGCTGTTGTGTACGTGCGGCGCGGTGGATATTTCGAATTCATGCGTTAGCACTGATGCATTATCCTTCAAACTATCGTCCGTTTGTTCGTTGAGCACGTTGATGTCGAGCAAGATGTCAGGCGTGTTGTAGCGCGTTGCGGAGCTCTCCTGACTCTCGCCCATTGTAAATGAAAAATATACGAATCCCGCCTCGGAGTCTGTGTCACTGGGCTGGCGCGAGCGCACCTCATTTTTACGGCTCATACCGCCATTGTAGCTGTGCGACAGCTTGCGATTGCGTGAGCGTCGAAAGAGTTGTGCCCGACTGCTGCGTATCTCTTCAGAATTAGCTTGGTGACGTTTCTTTTCGATCGAGAAACACTCGGTGCTTGAGCGTTTCGTCTTCGCCAACAAGCCCTTGAAAGTGAAGCCCTTCTCCTTTTCTTTCGTCTTCTCCTCCTTGACAACACCCTCTTTAAGTGACTCCAGTTGTTTTCGTCGACTTCTAGTATCAGCTATGGTTTTAAGGAACTCAGAGTCGCTAAGTGCAAATGGTTTCTTGGCACTGCCCTCGCTGCTGCCGCTACTGCGACTACGATTGCGCCCGTTCTTCATTTTAATAAAATCAGTTTCGCTGTGTGCAGGAAATTTGCCACTACTTGATGCTTGATGACTTTCCTGCTCCGTAGAATCGTCACCAACCGCTTGCTTTTTAAAGTATAGATAGTTGTCTTCAATTAGGCGTTTCAGTTCTTTGTTATCCTCTGCGATTGGCAGACATGTAGCTGGCGCTTGTAGTTGCTGCTGCTTAACTTTCAAATGCATGACGCTATCATAATAGTCATTCGACTCACTGTCATCGCTCAGCATGCCAAACACCTGTTGGTATTGCTCAGAATCACAACCTTTTTGCTGCAAATCGTCGGAATGCTTGCGGCTAGAGCTGTGATGCGGCGAATTGTGTTTTGAGTCGATTGGGGAGGCGGATCTTTTGGTGATATAAACGGATTGTTGTATATCTGCTAGACCATCCGTCCATATTTGTGGATTGAGGGTGGTGCCATCGCCATTTTGTTGTTGTTGTGCAGCATAGTGCAGTGCAATCATAGAGGGTGCGCTGTCAGTATGTGTCACCTTCTCGTAACGTTCCTGCTCCAAGTCGCGTAAGTCAATGCTACTACGGCTGAGGCGGCGGGGTGGTGCTGGAACACGCAATTCATCACAGTCATCTTTTTCATCATCATCGTCCGTCGTTTGTGGCAGTATATCCTGAAGCGAGGGGAGAAAAGTTGGAAGGAAAAAGGTAAGTGTTCTTATATTTATAATCGTTAATATTTATATATTTAAATTTGAGACTAGAGCCGATATTAACATATAGTTTCTCATGAATTTTTCTGCGCCAATGGGTGAGAGTTGATGGAAAAACTTTAAGAAATTTTCAGGTCTTAAAGATTATTGATATGCCTGTTAAACTTTAGAAATAGCCGGTGCAACGGCTTTTGCGTTATCAAATACTTGACTTCCTTCGATGCGGCATCATAACAGCACAGTTCCACCATTCTGCCGTCTAAGCTGGTGGAGAAGAAATGATAGTTGGACGAAACTTCTTAGACACACTGTACGAACTTGTGCAGGGATACCGGGACTTAGTCGATAACTGGGATGCTAACTGTGGTTCAGGTGTAAGCCCAGACAAGACAGCACATCTAAAGCTCTGTACATAGATTAATTATCTGCGATTGATGCTTGACAAAAAGATTACTGGATATGGAACAGCAAAAGAAATGGTAAAAAAGGCGCCTGTAGTAGCCTTATATTGTTGCAGAGTATCCACTGGCAAGCGTTGACGCTTGTCTCCGAGGGTAGCTTGTTTTTTTGACTCTGTGATACCTTCATGAAACCAATTTTTTGGTATCGTGCTCTTGCGTGGTAAAGTGCTTTGGACAAGGCCGCAATCTTTAAGCAGCTATAAAGAATGCAAAATCTGCCTTGATTGAAATCAGGGGCACACTTCCGACTAGCCCTAATCTCGTACCTAAAGTAGTGGTACATATCGCGCCTCTGTATATAGCAGACAAAGCTGTTGTTCCACACCGCAGCTAAGCAAAGTAGCTTGGACTTCACTTTCAACTATGGGAATCTCGGAATTCCTGCTCGCTGGGTCCGAGTGCATCATTCACCGCCCACATATCGTTCACGAAGGATAGGGTGGGGTGTATTATCTGCAAAAATTGTTCTGCGAACTTATTGTTTAATAAATCTATACCCCCTATCAATCTATACCCCTATCAATATCCCTCTATCAATCTCTAATATAGGGGCCCGCATAACTGCAGTGTATTTCAAGCATAGAAATATAACACTGATAATCAGCCGGAAATTGGGGCTCTTGGCTTCGCAAAGGAACGCCTGCTTCACTTCTTACTTCCGATCGCATGACACTTCTTCGAGCTTAATGACCGCATAGCCGATGAGCTGGCAAGTCGGGGTATTCTTGAGGAGTTGTCGTCGAGTAAGGAAATTATGGTAGCTCCACTTACTTCAAGTGGATTATCTCTGGCCAGATGGGGTTTTATGGGATTTCAGCGAACCCTAGATGAAAAAATTGGAATGAAAGGGTCCTTCTGACCTCGGGTTAACCGATGGCCGTGAAGATCGCTCTCAAAATT
The DNA here is from genome assembly GCF_001687245.7 of Rhagoletis zephyria. Lineage (NCBI taxonomy): Eukaryota > Metazoa > Arthropoda > Insecta > Diptera > Tephritidae > Rhagoletis > Rhagoletis zephyria. The sequence goes on along the minus strand of NW_016162841.1, from coordinate 30,270 downwards.
GAACAAGTCCTTTTTTAGAATTTATAATTTAGAATTTTTATTCTGTCCGTCTGGTCGTATGTTTGTACGCGCACAACTGACCGATGTATTACTACAGGTCTAGTTTAAAACATGGTAGGCAAAAAAACAATTTTGGAGAGTTCCCACCTGTTTGAAATATGCAGTTTAAGTAAAGTGACAAAATAAAGCAAATATTACAATATAGATGTCAAAAGAAAAAGGTTTCAAAAGGTTAACAGCCACAAATATTTTCGTTGAAAGTTTCCACCTGTTTGAAAATTTTAATTTAATTTAATTGCCAGGAAAATTGAATATTGCAATATGGGTATACAGTCAAAGCTCTCATAGACGGGCGCCCTAATAAGCGCACATCTCCTATAAGCGGAAAAATTCTTGGGAACGAATAAGTTTTGGTTTTCTTTTCCATATGAAATGCTCTCCCATACGCGGACTTTCGGATAAACGGACACGGTACTCAAAAAATTCCAGTTATGAAAAAAAATATCCGATAAGTGGACGCAAAGCTCAATTTTGTGTTTTTTTTCGGTCAGATGTTGACTCTTCCGCAATGAGATTTGTCGGTAGGGAAGAAAAAAATATTATTTTAATTTGAAACTAGAATAAAAAAAAAAGAATTTTAATGTTATTTTTTATAAAATTCCCAAGGGAACATCTCCCATAGGCGAACAAAAAGTAGGTGCCCACGGGTCCCGCTTATGGGAGCTTTCACTGTATACATAAGTGAAGAGGGTTAGGAAAGTTTTCTGCCAGCAATATTTCATAAAATTGATAAAATAAATGAAATATTACAATACGGGTACCAAACAACACAAACATACTTTTAAGGCGCAGTGAGGCTAGGGATGCAAATTTTCAGAGCCAACATCGATACATCGATATTTCGATGTATCGTAAACACTAACATCGATGCCGAAAAAAATCGCCCTAAAACTATCGATACATCGATATATTCCGATGTTTCTCTTTTTAATAAGTATGTTGCAGGTACTTCATGATTTGCAGGTACTTCATGATATGCAGGTTTTTACAGGAAGCGGTTAACGTACGCCACCTTCCATAAGGTTTATTAATGGCGAAAACCGCTTTACCTGTAAAACCTGCAAATCCTGAAATACAGTGATCGTCATGGAAATCGCCTATGTTCAACATTGCCAATTGCTTTTATTAAGTGCAGGGCTGCCATCACCCATAATACACTTACCCAAAGGGCTCTGTCCCACGGTCAGTAATTATCACAATATTTGGATCGCGATCCATATTGATGGATCGCGCACGAATGCTACATGTTCAATATTTATCGCGTCAGTATTTGCAAGAAAATATTTTTATTTTGTACGTATAATTTAAAGATAATGCATTCCACAATTATTTTAAGATTTGTTCAATTTGTTTTGAAAGATTTTAAGCCCCGAGAGTGAAGGCAGAGCCGATGTTTACATTATGAGAGTAAAAGAAGAAAGAAGAACTGAAGAAATGTATGGATCGCGTTTTGAAAGTGCTACAACGTCAATATTTATTGACGGTATTGCGATCCACGATCCAGATTTCAAAATTT
>NW_016162841.1:26542-28594 GCF_001687245.7 Rhagoletis zephyria | reverse complement strand
CGTGGTAAAGTGCTTTGGACAAGGCCGCAATCTTTAAGCAGCTATAAAGTATGCAAAATCTGCCTTGATTGAAATCAGGGGCACACTTCCGACTAGCCCTAATCTCGTACCTAAAGTAGTGGTACATATCGTGCCTCTGTATATAGCAGACAAAGCTGTTGTTCCACACCGCAGCTAAGCAAAGTAGCTTGGACTTCACTTTCAACTATGGCAATCTCGGAATTCCTGCTCGTTGGGTCCGAGTGCATCATTCACCGCCCACATATCGTTCACGAAGGATAGGGTGGGGTGTATTATCTGCAAAAAATGTTCTGCGAACTTATTGTTTAATAAATCTATACCCCCTATCAATCTATACCCCTATCAATATCCCTCTATCAATCTCTAATATAGGGTNTATTACTACAGGTCTAGTTTAAAACATGGTAGGCAAAAAAACAATTTTGGAGAGTTCCCACCTGTTTGAAATATGCAGTTTAAGTAAAGTGACAAAATAAAGCAAATATTACAATATAGATGTCAAAAGAAAAAGGTTTAAAAAGTTTAACAGCCACAAATATTTTCGTTGAAAGTTTCCACCTGTTTGAAAATTTTAATTTAATTTAATTGCTAGGAAAATTGAATATTGCAATATGGGTATACAGTGAAAGCTCTCATAGACGGACGCTCTAATAAACGGACATCTCCTATAAGCGGACAAATTCTTGGGAACGAATAAGTTTTGGTTCTCTTTTCCATATGAAATGCTCTCCCATACGCGGACTTTCCGATAAACGGACTCGGTACTCAAAAAATTCCAGTTATGAAACAAAATATCCGATAAGTGGACGCAAAGCTCAATTTTGTGTTTTTTTTTCGGTCAGATGTTGACTCTTCCGCAATGAGATTTGTCCGTAGGAAAGAAAAAATATTATTTTAATTTGAAACCCGCAACTAGAATAAAAAAAAAGAATTTTAATGTTATTTTTTATAAAATTCCCAAAGGAACATCCCCCATAGGCGAACAAAAAGTAGCTGCCCACGGGTCCCGCTTATGGGAGCTTTCACTGTATACATAAGTGAAGAGGGTTAGGAAAGTTTTCTGCCAGCCATATTTCATAAAATTGATAAAATAAATGAAATATTACAATACGGGTACCAAACAACACAAACATACTTTTAAGGTGCAGTGAGGCACGCCGGATATTTGCTAGTCATTCACAAAGTCGCTTTGATTATTCAAATTTTAATGCCTACCTCTAAATTGCTTATTGCGCTATGTGTCTCCTCACGTGCCATCGTTGCGTTTAATTCACAATCGCTTGGATGCAAATAGCTGAGATTCGTCGAATGTTGCGTATGGCCCATATGTACACTATTCAACAGAATATTTGAGCTAGTACGACTCAATGCCTTTCGTTGGCGCACCGCTTCCCTGCAAATACACAAACAAATAAATATTGCATGTGAGTAAATGAGCAAATTCATAGCGCTTAAGGCAAAGTTATGCATATTTTGCACTGCAACAACAACAGACTTCAACCGACTTCTTTCTACATATGTACTGCTTACACGCAAAGTTCGTTTAACAAATTCCTTATGTGATAACTCGCATGCAATGCCAAGTATGCATAATTATTTGCCAGTGGTTGCTTAGCATTACAGACCAACTTACTTGTAGATGCGCCAATACATGCAGAGCATCACAATACCCGGTATCCAAAAGCTGACCGAACTCGATATGAGCGCATACGCTTTGTTGACCACAAATGAACACTGATCCGGATGCAATAAGGTTTCACGCTGATGTTCGGCTGTTGTGTACCAGCCAAGGAAAATGGGCGTAAATGATATGAGCGCTGGTAGTATCCAAACATTGGCCAACATAAAGCGCACCGTACGCTCGGTCATGTAAAGCGGATATTCTAGTGGTCGTACGATAGCATAGTACCTGCAAGACAGACAGGAGTGTAAATGCGTGAGAGCTTTATGAGGTTAATTTACAAAAATTAAAAAAAAAAAAAAACAACATCACAAAATCATAAGAGAAACGACTCATAAGCTGCACAAATA
>NW_016162841.1:22808-26442 GCF_001687245.7 Rhagoletis zephyria | reverse complement strand
GATGAAGATGAAGATGAAGATAAGGATAAAAATCATAACCCCTTAACTTTAACTCATCTTAACTTAAAAACTTACTCCACCTGAGCTCACCACACATTAATTCACCACACTTTAACTCCCCACACCTAAATTCACCACACCTCAACTCGCCACACCTTAACCCCCGCACCTAAATCCACCACACCTAAATCCACCACCCTTAATTCACCACACCTCTACTTTCTCACCACACCTTAACTCACCTCAACTCACCACACCAAAATTCACCACACCTTAGTTCACCACACCTCAACTTTCTCACCATAACTTAACTCACCACACCTGAATCCACCACACCTAAATTCACCACACCGTAACTCCTACACCCAATTCCAGCACACCGCAGCTCACCACGCGCAATTTCACCACATGACATGATATCACTTGATGTGGCATCAAAGGCAACATCAATTGGCATAAAATGAACCAAAATAAATAAGATTTAGATAGAGGTGAAAAAAGGGATAAAAAGGAAATACAACTGAAGAGTGTGCGATGTTATATTGTGGTGTGTTATACCTCATATGTTATGTTATTTATTCTTATGTTATGGTTATGTTATGTTATACCAAGTACTAAGCTAAACTCCCCTCCACTTAACCCATTCCAACTAATGTTATTTTAGCTCATTCAACTTACATAAACTATCCTTAATTTTATCGGTTGAATTTCAACCGCTGGGCGAACACTAGTAATTTTAAAGGCATATAAATACTATTTTAATTGCATCGAGTACGAACATAATGGGTGTTTTTAAATAAAATAAAAATGGATGGTTCAAGAACTATACGGAACCTATTTTTATATTGTACTCGACCATAGCTACAACCTTTTATAACGTTAGTTAACAATTAAAGAATATAAAATATTTATGTAATATTTACATATGTACATGAAGTATTCGAAAAACTTTTAGTCGCCCCAATTATTATTATTTGTATATTTTTTTTTAATTTGAGCTAATAAAAATATAGTTCATTCTTTAACGAAAGCCGTATAAATCCAAGATTCAAACTTTGAGCAATATTTCAAAAAAAGTCCATACAAAAAAATTTCATTAAAATTTCGAGCTTTTTATTGGATTTTCTAGAAAGATTTTCAGTGTGAAGTTTTGTAGCCCACTCAATTCTAGAAAAACAAAGTGCAAGTTTCAGGTGGTTAAAAATTTTCGTTTTAGGATTTTTTCGCCGAAGTTGTTGCGGTTTTCTTCCACATAAAATTAAATTATGTTTATTCGTTATATGAAAGCAAATGCGACAAAGAAACTTCTAAGAAATCAAAGGTTGTTTTAGCCATTTCAAACTTTATTCTGCTGGAATTGAACGAGCTGAAATTCCCCACAAAAACGGCCCATTCCCAACACAAATTGAAATTCCCCGCAAATCGGGAAATTCTCCTCGAGTTGGATTCCCCGCTGCACAATAATAAGTAATTTTTAGATTGTTTAGCCGAACTGCATGCAGTCCACATTCTCGACTTTTTCTGCTATCTAAAGTGCACCCAGTGGTTCAACTTCGAAGCGAAAGATGGAAAAAAGTGGCACCACCAGTGGTATCAACGGGCTTTTTCAATCCATGTGCGCTTCTGTGCTCTCGCGTGCTAGCAGTTACTCTTAACTGACTTAGCTTATAGCATATGCACTCCCTACTCCCTACAACTTAAACTTTCTTAAGGATTTAGGCTAAGAGGAGGTGTTGTCAAAGGTGGAGGCCACAATTGTTGACTAGGTGGCGGCGAACACTTCTTATTAAAAATTTCAAGCAGACTTGAATTGTAAAGTTTTCAATGTCCACGGCAAACTTATGACTTTTGATATAAATAACAAGAAACTTTGGAATGCATTAACCTATGGACACGTATGTATATATGAACAAGTATTATAAAAAAATTTCATTTATTTTAAGTTAATGCACTAACAAAAGTTTTTTTGTTTATTCTTCCACTAATTAGTGCACTCGAAATGCAAATTATCTGAAATAACCAATAAATAAATACCGATGAACGTACTAATATGTTTATAGTCGGGCATTTTTATGCATGAAAGCGATTTACTAACGATCATTCCACCGCAAGTTTCGCTTTAATTGAACTCATTAAAAATATAAAATATTCACACAACTGACCACAACCGGTAAACTGTGCAAAAATAAGTGATTAAAAACAATAAAAATGTCAAGATATTATTTGCATTTGACTGGGCTGTGTGTAATTTATTGCAAACTTACCGATCAACCGAGATGCAGCATAAATGCAAAATACTCGCGGTGGAAAAGTAAACATCCAGGCTGTTGTATACATTGCACATGAATCGACCGAACATCCATTTGCCACCAGACAGCTCCACTATCGCATTAAATGTCATCGCACAACATGCCACCAACAAGTCAGCCATGGCTAGCGAGACGACGAAACTATTTGTGATTACACTGAAACGGATATATAGAAGAATAAGTTGTATGTAAATTAGGGTGGTCCAAAAATGCATGTGATAAAGTAGAGTCGGAGTTTTTTTGCTCTCACCCCCTGGGATTGTTCCACAAATACCGAAAAAATATATCCCTATTTTTATACCCGAGCTCACTTGTGCACAAGGGTATATTAATTTTGTTCACATAACGGTTGTTTGTAACAGCCAAAACGAATCGAGATAGATATAGACAAATGTATACATAAATGATCAGGATGAAAAAAGAAATCGATTAAGCCATGTCTGTCTGTCCGTCCGTCTGTCCGTCTGTCCGTCTGTCCGTGTACACGATAACTCGAGCAAAAATTGAGATATCTCAACGAAATTTGGTATGTACGTTTCCCTTCATCCAAGGTAGGTTGGTATTGAAAATGGGTGAAATCGGACTGTAACCACGCCCACTTATGGTTACATGTGTATATCTTAGGAACCGCTGCACCAATTTCTTCCAAACTTGGCATAGTTGTTGGCCTTGGTACAGCATACAAAATCGCCGAAAATTTTTAAAATTGGACGATAACCACGCCCGCATCCCATATAACGGTTATTTAGAGAAATACAAAATCTTCGATAAATCAGTAAACATTAAAGCTAATTTATTCAAAATTGATGCTTGCAACAATTCTTTACCAAGAAATACGTTTATGGTAAAATTTTGGAAAAGGGCGGGGCACCGCCCACTTATGATCACATATATGTATATCGGTAACCGTTCTACCAATTTGTACCAAACTCGGTGTGGTTATTGTGCTTGCCACATAAAAGCAAAGCGTTGAAAATTATTGAAATCGGATTAAAATTACGGCCGCTTTTCATATAACGGTAAATTTCAGAAATGCTTGAAACTTTAATATTTCGAAATTGAAGGACGCTAATTTACTCAAAATTGATACACCCCGGCTTACCATCTAGCGGTAGGTTTCGGAAAGGTGAAAAAACATATATTTAATATTTGCGCCGGGTATTTAATGTTCGGCTCCGCCCGAACTTAGACTTTCTTACTTGTTTATTTTGAAATCAAAAAATATTTAGAGATCACTCAAGCTTTCAAAATTTTCCATGTACATACTTAATTTATATGGGAAAACACCGTAGAAATGGTATAGAATTCTTAAAAATCAATAGTTT
>NW_016162841.1:0-22708 GCF_001687245.7 Rhagoletis zephyria | reverse complement strand
ACTTTGGACTGAGTAGGCATTCAGGAGTAAAGTCCTCTCTCGAGTACGAAAACCACGCTCTATAAGTCACTCATCATGCCCGTGCTGGTATATGGCGCAGAAGCATGGACAATGACAATATCCGATGAGGCGGCTCTTGACGTATTCGAGAGAAAGATTTTGCGCAAGATTTACGGGCCTTTCAGCGTTGGTGACGGCGAGTACTACAGACACTGGAACAATGAGCTGTATGAGCTTTACAACGACATAGACATAGTGCAGCGAAATAAAATACAGCGGCCCCGCTGGCTGGGTTATATCGTTCGGAGAGATACCGACGCTCTAACTTTGAAAGTATTCAAATCGGAATCCCCTGGCGGTAGCAGAGGAAGAGGGCAGCTCCCTCTGCGATGGAAATACCAGATGGAGAAATACTTGGCTTCACATGGCATTTGCAACTGGCGTGCTTTGTTGAACTCGGCTAAAATCGCTTAGGCGGTTACAGTGCTAAATAAGAAGAAGAATCTTTAACTAATCTAAGACATATATAAACATCAAGATTCAATTGTTGGTTTTAGTTAGGACGGAATCTGAGGTCTTGGTATTTTTTTAAATTTATATTTTTGATAAGATATTATCATCCATTTGGCGCATAAGTCTCTTTATTTCTGGACTAAGAACCAAATCACAAATAGAATTATGGACGGTATTAAATTAAAATCCGCTTCTTAGTAAAATTGAGGACGCTGAATTCAAAAATGCAATTGGTTTTTGGATAACTTTCATACTTTCACTGTAAATGCAGTTTGAAGTTGAAAATTTGGGTTCTTGTGGATTTTACATAGGTGTGTACATATAGTTCGTTGTATTTTCAAAAGTGAGGTGTCAAATGACAGGGCTTGGCCCGTAGATGTGTAGTAAAGTTTGTTTTTTTAATTTTTGGAAGGGGTTGCCACCTGTTACAAATTGTATTAAAATTATTTAATAAGTTAAATGAATTAGATATTACAATATGGGTATCAATTGAACTAGTTTTTAAAATACTTTACCTCGAAATGACACGTATCAGGCTTGCCACATGTTTAAAAAATCAAATTCACTTTAATTAAGGGAATAAGGTAACTGAAATATGTATCTCAATATGAGTACCAGACAAATGAAAAAATTTGACATATTTAGCAAGAAATAAATGGAGAGTTAAAACATTCCTGAGTTAATTTAAGAGTCCAGTAATTTAAAAGGAATGTAATCAGAACAAATCACTGATTGACAATGTAAGTATTTGTAATAAAACAGCAAATACGATGGCGTAATTCTATGGTTTAACGTAATTATTATTCGACTAATAAATTCGACTTTACAAACAGGTGGCAACCCTATTCGTTATATTTTTAAGCTAAAACTTTCTTAAGCCTCCTTCGTCTGACTCCCTTATGGTGACTATCTACTTCAATTACCTAATTCCTTTAAATAAAGTGGAATTTGATTTCTTAAACAGGTGGCAACTCTCTACATGTTGTTAATACACATTTCGATTGATACCCATCTCTTAATAACTCATTTAACTTATAAGAAAATTTGGATCTAACTTATTAAAAATCTAATTTTTTAACAGGTGGCAACTATTAAAAAAAAAATAAACCTTCTATTGTTCACAGGTTAAGCTTTTTAATCTGACACTCCATTTTTAAAAATGGAACGAATCGTGTAGATCTTAAGGCACTGAGAAAAAATGATAAAATTATTTTATGCATTAGCGAAAAACAAATTACTTCAGAAAGTGCAAAAAATGAGCAGGTTTTTATTTCTTCCTTTGAAAGCTAAAAGCCCGTGCTATTTAATAAAATTATAAAAAATAACCTATTTTTACATATATTTTTTATTTATTTCATTTAGGTTTAGCATTTTTTTAAATTTTGTTTAAAAAAATAGAGTTTTTGGAACACCACAGGGACACCCCGTGTTTAATTTTATTCCAAAATTTTAATTCCAGTAATTCTCTACTATCTATATGGAAACAAGAAACGTCAAACCAACATTTTATTTCAAAGAATATATTTTTGACATTTTTTTCTGTGAAGAGCTTACGCCTGGGTATGCTTTATTAAAATTCTTAGTATAAAATTTGTCGACTTTAGGGGCTTGCTGGCGGCATATAATTAATTTTTTAGGGAAATGTCTGTTTAATTCTTTTTAGTGGATAAATTGCCTTTACAAAAATTTCAGACAAGTTCACATTGCAGATAACGAATTTTTCGATTTATGCCCACTTAGGCGGCACTGTGTGTCGGTGGTGATGACAAATAACTATCTACTACTCATTTCATATTACCTGCTGTGATGGGTATCAAAAAGTGTAGTTAAAATGATAACAAAATTTCCGGTTTGGTGGTAAAAGCACTTAGAGCTCGAGCTGTATGTCTATAGTATTGTGTTTGTGTTGTTCACTAAACATTGCTGAAGTGGGAAAAAAATGCTTGGCATAATATGAAGTGGTAACGCAGGCACTTCTAAAGCTCCTTTAAGCTATTCATATTTTATATATTTATGATTACAAGTAGGTATCCTACAGGAAAAAGTCTAAAATAGTGAAATTAAACTTGTTTTGAGCTAGTAGAATTTTCAAAATTTTTTCTCTATCTCAGAATAACTGTTGTTAACCGGGTTTCACTGTACCTAATCTGTGACAGAAATATGAGCGCAATTATATTCAATTTTGCATAAATGTAGATTTTCAGACTTCGAATGAACTAGTTCGTAAGTTACAAAAAGGGATGCGGCAGTGGGAATTCGATATGTCCATCTTAGGCCATCGCTCTTTAAATTCACCTGCCTTTAATTCCAGTGTAAACGGGAAGAGAAATAAACGACGTTGGTCGGCATTCTAAATTCAATAGAGCTGCACTAGTTCAGTGTTTGATGAGCTTCCTACTGGGTACTCTTTTCAGCGGCTACTACTTATACCTTCTTCATTTCCCACTTGTTTATTATTCCCTTGATTTTCATTATTGCTGGGACTTTACCGTCGTTTATATGTATTTACTTTTGCGGAATTTGTGTGTTTTTCTCCAGCTTCTTCTTCGTTATTGTCTGCCGAACGTCTTCAGCTCAGTCTCACCCCAAAATAAATTATTTTATTTCCGCTCTACCCATCGCCCACGCGCTAACTCACACTTTGTGTCTGTGTTACTTTCATTTCCTGCGTATTAGTGCGTGCTTGCTTTATGCGCCTTGGCGTATACCTCACTGCCTTTGTGCTTAGCTTGTGTTGTTTGTGTAAATGCAAGTTAATGAGGTCGTAAGTAAAATGATGAAGTGGAAGGTTATTTACAGTTCACCGAGGACAAGCTTGGATGCACTAGCACGGCAATGTTGTTCGACATCGCAGCATCGTTTTTGAAGGTAATAGTTTTGATTGCGAAAGAGTGGCGGAATTTAAAAATTCGACTCGAGGGCATATTTATTTATTGTAATGAGTGTAGTTAGTTAAGAGCTTCGCCAGTTGTGGGGCCACTTATAAGTACATCACTATGCGTCAGCAAATTGCTTGTCTTCCCTTTCGGTTGGTTATTTAATAGTGAAAATGCATTTACAGATTTTATGCAATTGTGGGTTAAAGCATTGGGTAGCAATGTGAAAAAATTTTTGGGGTATTTTTTATAGGGTGTCAGCTGAAATGGCAATATTCATATGCGATAGTCAACCATAAGAGGATTTTGAGCAATGAAAAAATCCTGAAAAAGTAAACTAGTTTTTGATTGAATAAATGATTTAAACAGTAAGAATCTGAATTGGAATGAAAATATAGTCCAGCGTTACGGGAAGGCTTCTTTAGCCCTAAATCGTCGGATTTGTCGATGCATTAGAAAAAGAGGTCAATCTCAGACTACTCACCAGGGTGCAAAGGGTGCGACTATGGTCAACTTATCAAATAAGATTAAATTATCTACACAAAGAAATAAGTAACACTATTTTTTCAAACAGCATCATTTTCGTGGTTCCCATATTGGCGATTTTAAAATTTTGAACAGAAAAAGTATTTTATAAAGCATGTTTACTTTATCGTAATTTACGTAATGCTAAAATCAAATAATTTTGCCATGTAAAATTTTGTCAATAAATGCTATACCAATTTAAAAAATTTGCTATCAAAAATTTTAAATTTTTTAATCACATTTTTTATAAAAGTTTTGGGGATGCATTTTAGAACATACATACATAGGAATTTTATGTGGATGAAAATGCGAAATGCCTCCAACAAAAAAAAAAAAAAATTAAAATTCAGCGCGAATTTTGAGGTACTTCAAACCAAAAAATATAATATACATATATATTAGTCACGACTTTTTCCATTTCATGTTGTTACGTCTTTTAGCATTTCAGGTGACGATATATTCGTTTCAATAATTTCAAATGGAGCTCTTTGGAAAATTTATTTTTAACAAAAAACAGAAAGTTTATTTACTTGAAAAGAGCGCTCGATATTCAAATGCTTTCGTCGGAGCTGAGTATTCAGATTTACTGAATTATATGTCCTCAAATTTCAGCTCTACTCAGCTTCGACGAGAACGTATAGGTCTTTAGCACACTTTACCGCATTCTTCTTTTATATTTTTAAGTTATTTATTTAATTTTAATTGAGAAAGCATCAACATTTTAGAAACTGAAAATTCTACACAATTCGGAATTATATTCGTAAATGTGAGCCAACCTGAAAAAACGGAGGGCATATCCGGACTCGCCGATCCAAATATGCCCTAAAAATATGAATGGCGTTTTTGAATTTTTCTGAAGTAGGGTATTCAATCGATGAATATGTCACGAAAATGAACCGAAGATAAATGTAATTAGCCTTTTTTTCTCATATAAATGCCTAACTATGATTAAGTTCCTTGTTTTCTTTCATTACTTATCAGAAAACACACACCAAATAATTTTGACCGATTTTACTATGCAAATATTCCTCTGTGCGTTGGTGAAAAGAGGTGATAATTCCTTAAGCAGGAATCACTTGATTTATATATTTGCACATGTGGACACTGCGCCAGGCTTGTATGTAGTCCCTAAGTTATAACGATTTCTGTAAGTAAGTTGTAAAAAAGGTGTAAGGTCATGTGCAACACTCAAGTCATCAACGCAATTTGGTATTTCTTCTTCCTATTGGCCTACGTCAATTATCCGCTATACTTATTTATTATTTACTTACCGTAATTTGCGATTGCGCCGCACCGAGATGATTACCAACGCATTACCCAGTATCGCCGCCGAGATAATCATTGCAAATATGAAACCTTTCACGATGAATATCGACAAACTTAACCACTTATCTCTGTTATTCTCCAATACGATATCCGTAATGTTGAGCGCTGTATAGTTAATATGGTTGTTGGTGTGATTATTGAAGACAGCACTGCTGCTGCTGCTGCTGTTGCCATAGATGCCCATGGAAATATTGTCGCTATCTAGCTGTGTGTCATTCAGCATCAATGCGTTGAAAGTCGCTTCCGTTTGGCTGATGGTGGTGGCTAAGGCAGTTGCAGTTGTTGTTGTTGCCGCTGCAGCTGCATAACCATTATCGCTGAAATATAACGCATTTCGCTTGACAGTTGTCCGAACGCTGGCTGGGGTGGTTACAGTAGGCGTCGTTGTCGTTGTAGTTGTAGTTGCTGTCCCGGGGGAAATTGTGCTCGAATTGGTAGCGCGTATCGTATAAGCGGATGCGGATGCGGATGCGACTGCTTTAGCTGTGACCGTTGGCGCACCTGACGGCGCATAACTGCTGCCATTACCTTCGCTCTGCGTGGGAGGCACACTAGTCGTCCGCGTTGTCGACGAGGCGCTTGTATAGCTTTGCGCTGCGCTCGGATGACCAAAGTAAGTGATGACAGCTAAGCTGGCCGCGATTGTAGTCGCTACGCTATTACGCCGACTGCCGTTGCCGTTGCCGATGCCGCTGCAGCTATTGTTGTTGTTGTTATTGCTATATCTGTAGTTTTCGTATGTTCCATTTTTGTTGTAATTGCATTTGTTGCTGCTACTTGCTGCGGTAGCTGCAACGTTAGTGCACATTGTGCGTTTATCATAGGCGCCTCGGCTGAGAGGCGGCTGCTGCTGGGTTGCGGCTAGGTTACTGCCAAAATTAAGGTCGCTCTAAAATAGTTTTGCACGTTGTTCTTGTTACTTTGCAAGGTTTCTTCTCTACTTTTAGCTTTTCAATTTTTGATTTATTGCACGAAAATGCTACTCTTCTTCTTCTTATTTACTTGCCCCAAACAGCTAGCTCATCAGCTGCCTACCTTGAGCCGTTGGCATATTTGTTCTAGCTACACTAGGTGTTTGCTGCAATTGACTAGTGATTTAACTGTCTTACGGGCAGTAGAACTTCCAACGCTTATGCAGCTTAAATTGTTGAATGATTGTCGAAAATTTCAATAAACGTATCCCCTTATACCTTTTCAATCTTTTACCCTCCTATTTGCCACCTCCTCTTTGGCTGCTGACAATTGCAAACTCAACTGCTGTCCTATTTGTTTGGCTAAAATGGTAGTCTCTGGGTGCCTTGTTGTTGTTGTTGTTGTTGTTGTTGTAGCTGCTGTTGTTATACATAGCTGCCGGAGACATTGAATGAATTTTGGGTCAGCAATTTATCGCTCGGTNCCTATTGTGGTAGTCATCAGCCTTTTACCATTCGACAGCAATTTCATTGCCGTCAGGACGGTGAGTGTTGGCGTGCATTTGTGAGGGTGAGGGGCTGTTGAAAGCGCAGAGCATGACAGTGTCAGAAGGACAACCTTGTCTACGTACAAAAATTACAGCAAAAATGGTCTTCGACCTCCTGGCAAGCAGCCAGTCGTCAGTCCCTGTTACTCTTGTGATTGCAGTTGTTAGTTATAGTTGATTGCTTTGCTGCACAGTAGTACTCATCATCTGATTTTACTTTCCATTTAAGCGATTATCGCTTCTGCTACTTTTCTTCCTCCTCGATTTCCGATCGCCAGTGTTTGAGTGCCATCTTTTTCGGTAAAATAGAATCGATTGAATTTGTTTTTGGCTATCAAAACCATGAGCATCAACAGCCTTCAATCTGCTTTTCGTCTTCTGCCAGATATTTGCCTTTGGCACTTGCGTCTATCGGCGGCAAAATTAGCAAATAATCCTTTTCTCGGCATCGCCAAACACTGATTATATGTTTTTAATTAAACGCCAGATAAAAAAGCTGAAACCGAAATTAAAAAGGACATGAATTAGCGAAAGTGAGAGGAAATGTGAAATTTAAAGTGTTGAAGGATTTCGCTTGTTAATTAAGTGATTTTGTCAAAATATTCAGCGCCAACGCAGTCAAGCATTCAAGCACGTGTCCTTATTGCTTTTCTATGCAAATTTCTGAAAAGTTTCCGGCGGTTCAAACGAAAAATGGTTGAAAATAGGTTTATTATTGTTAACGGATATCGCTTGTTTGCTGGTCATAATCCAAAAAAGAAAAATATCTCAGTTAAATATGGGTATTTTCATTCATCACGTAGGTGACAGTCGTACGTTCCAATGAGATACAAACAGGGAAAAACATTTGTTTTCTTTCACTTATTTGGACCCTAATGTAGTACATGATTAGGCCTATATTCAACCAAATTAAATCAATTAAGCTTCGTTTAATTTTTCTTTGCGAAAATGCTGACTTTACCCCATTTTGAAATGGGCAGCCCATGTGGCTGTACGAAGGGCAGGGCAAAGGTTGACTCTTCTTCATGTTTAAACTGTGCTCTTACTGATGACTGGACTTTTAGGTGCCACGCCTCTTCCCCCTTCGCTTCCTCCAAAATAACATTGTACAAATAACCGAATATTTCCCACGCACAACATTGAATCTTGATGATGATGTATTGTTTGATTCCTATTAATGTGACTCATTTTGTACAACTTATGAACCTTCAAAATGTTTTGTGCTCACGTTTAGTATAATATATCGATGGCTGAGTAGAAGATCGACCTATCTCGGCAGCCAGTTCGAAAACGCTCTATATCAAAAAACTTTTCAAGAACGCCCTATTTCATAATTTAATTGAAAAACACCGTACCTCAAAATTCGGTTCAAAAACGCCCTATCTCACTTCAAAATGTATTGAAAATATGCTGCTATAGGGCGTTTTTGAATCGGCAGCTGAGATAGGGCGTCTTTGAAACGAATTCTGAAATAGGGCGTTCTTGAAAAGTTTTTTGAGATAGAATGTTTTCGAACTGGCCGCCGAGATAGGTCGATCTTCCACTCAGCCATCGATATGTACCAGTGTTGCCACTATTGGTCCTTTCCGACAAAAATTTGGTCGCTTCTTTTTCATTTGGTAGGTTGGTCGGCAAAGTAAGATTTTGGTGGGATAGTTGAATTAAGTTTTTAAATTCGTAATTATAAAAATATATATTTCAAACATCATTTTGCATATAAATATTTGCCAATTGTTCCTTTTAAACATTTGCCAATCTCGCCTTTAAAAATAAGAAACCAAATTGGTTTGGCCACTGATGGAGCCAATGTTTTGGCTGGAGACTTGGGCGGGCATATCTCAAACACGATGCCTTTGACTAGGACGCGTTGAGTTGAGAATAGTTGAGCAATGCGATAGTTTGAAACTTTATTTTATTTCTTGCTTTTACGAAGTAAACGGTATGCGCGCTGTAGACCTGACAGAAGGAATATGTTGCAAAACCGAATGTTCTTTTTTATTTCTATCGTATATTTTCCTCATAATTAACAATCTTAACTAAGAGTTCCAATCTGAAAGCTCTCGTTTGCCATACTTATATGCAACTATCAAAGCACATCATCTTTTAATTTTGAGTAAGTTTATTAAAAAAGGTGCGATTAGAACATATTAATGCTGATTTTAAAAATGAAAATAAGCATGTTAAAGTATCTGACATTTTTGTTGGAACGGAAGCTGAGATGTTTGTGAAAAGTAATGTCAATTGTTCTGGAATCCTTGAAGTTAAACCCAATATATTAAAGATTTACATCGAGTTTTTGGACCAAATAAATTTAAGATTGGATATCAAGCATGAAGATATAAAACTTTTGCAAATAATAACACCAGCTAAGGCAGTTAAGAAAAGGATTATTCTATTAAAAATGTAATGAATAAAAATAGCTTAATGCATCTCGCCAATTTCGTTTTTAATATAATTTCATTACCAAATAGCTCTGCGGCTAAACTAGGAAATAAACTTAAGATTGACACTATCAATAGCATAATGTTATGCAAGGAACTTGTAAAAAACAAAATTACCCGCACTATGTGTGGTCAGCTGCTAAAGATTTGCACGTGAAATTAAATGATTTAAATTTACTTTTAAGAAGTTAAACTTATTGGTTAGAACATGTACTACATATGTACATACAGTGACGAGCAAAACTGTAACATGATGTAACACTTTTTATTTCAGCCACCGCTATCTTTCATAGTTCTAACGACTTTCATACTTTTGTTGTATATTCTTATTGGTACACCCCTACTCCCGCTCTCATAACGATTTGAGGTCAATCCAACAACAATAAAAAAACCTTGGAGACAAAAATGTAAGTTAAGGCAAATGTTACAGTTTTGCACTCACTCTCAGTTTTGCATTTTACAGTTATCTTTTGCTTAGTTGGAAGTCAGATGACTTTTTTCTGTATTGTAATTTATTCAAGAAGTGATCACCAATAAATAATATGGTGAACCATGAAACATAAATGTAAATAATATATTTACTGCGAAAAGGCGGGACCGCAGGGAAAGTGGCAAAAAATTGTGGAGTTTGCCACATGAAAATGTTAAGACTGAGAAAAAATATAGCCTAAAGTGTTACTAAGGACAAAGAAAGTCTGTCAAAATATATTACAGTCCGATATCTTGTGAACTTAGCAGCAAGTAGCGCTGCAGGCACTACTACAAAAGCGCTTAAGGCAGTGCTCGTCAAACTTTTGAGTGTGACGGACCGGCNATCAAAATACATGTGCGAGTGTGGCAGTGTTTTGCTGCATCGCACGAAAACCGGACCGTTGCCTATTGGGATATGTTAGGCCTTACAGAATGCAATAAAAAACACATTTTTAAGATTTAATTGAGGGTTATTTGGACTGACAAGACTAAATTAATCGCTTTCAATCAGATGGCCGGACATGGTATTGGATCAAAGACCCAAATAAAGCANTGTTGTTGATCCGTTCAACAAAATTTGCAAGATGTAGCCGAAAAAATTAGAGTTTCTGCTGAAAAATCAACCAAAACACACTGCACATGTTCGCAAAGACTGGAACAAAAGCAGAAATTTGCTAATTTGAAATGACCTCCACAATCCGAGGACATGTATGAATCTCATCGAGAATTTGCGAAATCAACTAAAAGCGCATCTTACTAAGTATCCAAGTCCGTCCAATGGAGTACATGAGCTGTGAAAGCACACCAAGGATATATGGGAGGCTATACCTCCAGAATTTTTACAGACATATACATTAGGTATGCCAAATTGCAACCAGGAACTAAATAAAGCAAAAGTATACTGAACATTGTGTTAGAGGAAAAAAAGGTTAGTGGCAACGCTGATATGTACATATACATTTAAAGAAATGGCGTGTCGTCCATTACCGCTGTGTCGTATGTTGTGCATATTTTTAGGCGCATTATTTTACTACTTCCAGCGAGAGTCTAATTGTATGTCTTTGATATGATACCCAACGATGAGGTTGATAACCAGACTAGATTGTATAGAAACTTTGCCATACTACCTTTGCTATAAATGGTGGTCTGGACATACAACGCGAATATTATTGATGCAGAAGCATTGATGATCATACTTAAAAAAATTCTTTGAATTTCGGTAATGCTTCTTGGGAAGTTAACGCATAAACATCAAGCGATGCCTTTGCTTAGTTAAGCTTTGATATTCTATAAAATTCAGTGACAATGAGAGAGAGCTTTTACTCTGTGCATCTACATATATAAGATCTATAGGAAACTTTCAAAAGCTGCTACCGCCTTATAGGCCAGGGACTGTTTATTTACAAAACAAATATGTAGAATCAAAACATTTAGCGAAAGTGGAGAATTTTATTGCTTTCTATAGATCTTATACGAACGTACATACTTATAAGAATTTTTGTTCTGGTCGACGCATAGTCCGTATCTTAGTAAATATGTACTTCTAATTCTACTTATGATTACCAGAGAGTCGAATTATAAAAATAATGAATTACCAGCTTTAATTTTCTTACTATTTCTCATCTATTCCATTAATTCTTCCTTGTATTCAACAGAAGTGGAATAAATAAACTGCCAAGAACTTATTAAAATTTTTAAATTTAAATTAAACCAGCTCCGGCTTCAGGGAATGATTCTTGTTATTAAAATATTCTAGTGAATTTAGCTATTTCCAATACACATCGGAATAGTGTCTAACTAAGCAGAAGTGGTTTAATTTAATTTTCAGATACTAAACTGGGGGAGTAGCAATGAACGAGAAATCACTCCTTATTTCTATATTCGTATGTATCGCGCTGATGCTGTTAGTAATTCTGATTATTTTCTAACTTCGAATGGAATTTTTCTAATCAAGTTTGATTCTCTTTGCCGAAGTTGTTTGATACTTGCTACATACATATGTGCAAGTATGTGCATTAGACTGCATCACTCCCCATAAAAAAAAAAAAAAAATCGGTACTGTTTTTTCATCGGAATCATAAAATCTATTTATATTTGAAGACTTTCACCGAAATATTTCGGAAATATATTAAGATTTACAAATAAATAAAAAGGGTGAGAAAATACCTTTCCACTCACTTGTGAGGCTCTTGTGAGGCTATATCGGTATAGTTTTGGCCCAGTTATTCAAGTTTTTATGATCACGTTGAAAACACTTTTAAATATTTTTATGCAGATTTTTAAAGCTTAAACTGTATTTAATCTGAGGAGATTTTTTTCCAGAAATTCCTTAATAAGAAACTATTTTTATTCATAAAAAACTCCATTTTTGGATGTATTTTCCAATCGGTGCAGCTCACGCAAATCTTAATAGTTTTCCAAAATATTTTGGTGGAAGTCTTAAGATATCATAAGCTTTGTAATCCCGACGGAATAACAGCAACTTTTTTTTTGGTGATGCTGCTGAGTCTAATGTATATATAGGCATTATCCCAGCCGGCTGGTCAGAAAGTCGGTAGAACATTGCATGAGGGTAATTTTGCAAGAGGAATTTATAGCGAATATTAAGTGACTAAAATTCCAAGTCTCTTGCTCTAAAAGTGTTCTTACACGATATGTATGTATATGCATCTGTAAATGTGACTTTTCCAAACCATATGTAATTGCGTATGTCTGCCAAATTCACAGTCTTTATTTAACTATTTAAAATTACGTTCTTTGAAAACAAAATAAACTAAACTCACATGACCCTCTCTGCGTGTCAGATGAAAATAGAAATATTGCTATTTCGTATGTATTTCGTTGTTGTACAGAAGCAAATTTAATTTGCCTTTAAACGATATGTTGATAATTCCATATGTAAAAAGTGGCATGTACACATGCAAATACATATCGTGTAAGAACACCTTAAGCTGAACGCATTTTATATTATTTTATGTCGGGCGTGCGCGCTGACAAATAATAATTAATTCCGACCAAACTATATGGAAATGCACGCATTTTTGACGTAGAAAACGTCTTACATTTCGATATGAAGGCTATACTCAAATGTTGTAGTTGTAATTTTTAGAGCTTCACGAAAACGTTTATTGCAAGAGAACTAATGAAGCGATTTGAGTGTGGCGTATCAAAGTTATAATTCGAGACCTATCGACAGATTAATTTTTGTAAGTAACCCATTCGGTTTCTGTCGTAGAAAAAACGGTAAATATTGGCTTATTTTGGGGTTAATTTTGAGCCTTTAAAGTGATCTAGCAACTTACGATTTGCCGGCTAAACTTTCATTTTCGGGAAATAGGCTCTTTGGAGCAATATAAATATTATCGTGTAAAAATTTTGTATAAGTTCAACAAATATCGAGCATTTCAATGCAAACAATTTTTGAAAAAATTAGCATTTTTTTTTTGTATTGCCAAAATGCTCGAAAACGGCTCGAACGGTTTTGTTTTTGTTTCCTTCAATCAAAAATCTAAGATTTTTCTTTTCATTTGGTATATGGAAAGTATTGGTTGATATCTTCTGAGTATGTTTATTTGATTAAAAATTACTTCGTGATCATTTTGCAAACACGTGCATGCATTGGAAGTGAGAGAAGGAGAAAAAAGTATGTGAGTGTAGGTATTTCGGCTTTTGAATAACAGATTTCGCAATATTTATAAAAGGCAAAGGTGAAGGGGGATATGCAGATGAAGAATATGATAAACATAAAAGTAAAAACAAAGATAAATATAAAGAAAAATATGAGGATGAGGACACCGATAAAAGCAAAGATGAAGATAGAGGAAAAAAGATTAAAATAGAGGTAATTATCGACAACAGGATATATGTAGACAGAGACTCAATCTGGGGACTATTTCGTGATTTTAGAGATTTTCGGAATTCTTGGGACTTAATAATAATAATAGATTGGCGCTTACACATATGTTAGTGTTTGGCCGAGCTTCTCCTCCAACTTGTGCCGTGCGCCTTGATATTGTCACACAAAGCGGAGGGACCTACAGTTTTACGCCGACTCCGAACGGCGATTGTATTTTTATGAGAAGCTGTTTTTCATGGCAGAAATACACTCGGAGGTTTGCCATTGCCTGCCGAGGGACGACCGCTGTTAAGAAAAACCTTTTTCTAAATTTTTTGCGATGTTGCTTTGACCAGGGCTTGAACCCAGGTGCTGGTGAGTGAAAGCGCGCACTNGGACTTACCGATATAATAATCGATATTCTATCGGTTTTGTTATCGATTTTGCCATCGAAATTTTTATCGATATTGTTATTGATTTCGGAACATATCGATATAATAAACGATATTTTTTATCGATTTTAATATTGATATTTTAATGGATTTTGTAATCGGTATTTTTATCGAATTTGTTATCGATATTTATATCGATTTGGCTATAGATATTATTATCGATTTTGGATCGATATTTTTGTCGATTTTGTTATCGATATTATTATCGCATTTGTTATCGATATTTTTTTCTTAGTGTATGCTTTCGGGTTTGACTTGGATGTGCTCTTAACCATACCACATATTCTACGTCTAAATTTTGCGCCTGTGTCTCCGATAGAGCCTGCAGACCAAGACGCACTTACTTTTAAAGAAAAATAAAAATTTTCAGAACACTGCAAAAATTTTCAATTATTGATTAAAAAAAATAACTATTTGGAATTTTGCAACAAAATTTACACAGTGTACTTTTCGACTACAAAACTCGGTGATGGCGAATGGTCCTTAATATACGCACGCAATAAAAGAGACGTTATGTGACAAAAATGCAAGTTGATTTTTTCTTTTCTTACAAAATTGCAAAACTGTTCGAAGCGTGGATGGCTATTTTCATGAAACGTATTTTATATGATTTGAAGTAATTGTAATTGATTTTAGAGTTTGTTAAATTAATGTAATTTGTTTAAATTTTCTTAAAGTAAAAAAAGGTCTCGCTAACAAGAAATTGGCGCAAGGGGTCAAGCAGAAATGTATGCCAAAACCAAACAGCTCTATTCGGGACATGGCGAACGTTCCTCCAAATAAAACGTGCGAAGGATAAACGAAAACTTGAAATTGAAAAGGTACAAGGTTCAGAAAATACCCGAACGATCAGAAGAGAAGGAAAAACTGGAAAAAGCGTGCCCAAAAATTATATGAGCAATTCCTCACTAAATCCGATTGCTTAGTAATGGTTGACGAAACTTACTGTAAAGCTGTCTTTTATCAAATACCCGGTCAAGGGTTTTACACTGCATTTAAAACGGGGCAATGTTAATAAGAAATTTTCAGCTCAGAAGAGAGTTGGTGGATTGATTTAGCAACAAGTCATTACGCAAGGAGAACGATGGACCGGCATCAGGGAAGCTAACAGTTTTGCCGAAGGAGGCTAATCCACCTAACTGTACCGAGCTTAAGCCGAACAAGAAATATTGGGTTCTTATGAAGAGGAGCCTTAGAAAACCCGATTGTTATCGATCCAAAAAATATATCGAAAAATTAGTACAAAACTGTAGGGGAAATCACTGTAATAAATTTAATGCAAGGCGTTGAAAAAATTTCGCAATTTTAATCAAAAATACTTTGAACCTCGGCATATAATAGTTTTTATATTCTTTTACAAAATGGATTCATTGTAAAATAAGTATGTATGTAAGTGTACATTTTTCCTGGGAGAGTCTTTCGTTTTCGGGATATCGGTTTTTGAAAAAAAGTTCAATTTTTTAATGCCAATAAATTTTCGAAAAATTGTTGGTTTTGTTTCGCTCATTGGATCGTGAAGAAATTAACGGTACCTCTAAATTTTTATACGAGTCTTGAAGTCGGTTGCTTGTTAACTACTTATTTTTTGGCACACCGAAAGAATGAGCTGGATTTCTTTCATACTGATTTTAATGGTATACTTTTTTTGGTAACGATGGGGGGATCGGGGAGGGAGGGGGGTCTAAAAGTGGAATTTTCAATATTTTCAAAAGATAATATTTCGAAAACTATTAAAAAAAGCTTTTTCTATGAAAAAAGTTTGAACACACGCTTCGATAATCGTACATGGCGTATGAGTAACATCACTAATATTTCATAAAAAAAAGTTGTTGAATTTGGCAAACGATTACGAAAAATATCGGACATGCAAAAGCCAAATGCCTTTATGAAGACAAAAAACCACAAAAAGTGCAACATTTCTATTATTACTGGGCCAAATTGCAAAAAATGTTTATATATATAAAGTACTATTTTAAATACAAACTGGGATTATAATAATATTTTGGAAGATGGGCGTGGTACTGGCTACTTATTATAAAATATATGTATCTCAGCAACCGATTAATTTATTTCTTACAAACCAGTCACCGAAAGGTTTCACTGTAGATACAAAAGTACCTCGAAAAATACCTCGAAATATTGCTGAATAAATTCTATGAGTATTATGCTCATTTAGTTCATTTTTATTGTAGCTTTTCAATCGGCTTAAGAATTTATGTTTGCCCGAACAGTCTAATGAACTCAAAAACTTAATGCTCTTTTAAAATTTGTCTTTTTGTTATTTGTTTGTTGCTATTGTCGCCAGCTGAGGGCCAATGTGTATTTACATACAGAGTAAAAATGGTTGTCGTAAGCTTAAATGCTGAATAACAGCGGCAATCGATTAACGAGTACATACATACATTCATTTACATTTGTATGCACAAAATACGTTTTTTTTTTATTATTTTCCTTTGCTTTGTGCACAACATCGATGTATGCACATACAAAGTACATACATATGGGTGTTTCCTGCGTTACGGATGTTCCGTTTGGGGACACTTTTTTCATCATAAAATTTATAGTAGGCTCTGAATGAACACAAATTTTTTGTCATGAGTAGTCATCATCAATACCAATATGAAAGCAATAAAAAATATTTTCCACAAATGTTATATCGTAAGTGTATGCGATTAAAAGGGCTCGTTCGGACGTTCCCAAAATGGAATTCGTATCGAAGGTGCAAACTTCTGCGAATGTGTTAACGGTACAAAAAAATGATGTATGGTTGAAGGAATAATAAGCAGTTATAATTATAACACATCAAATCGGCAGTGTTCATTTTACTCATGAACTACGTGTCCTAAAAGGTGACTCGTCCCACCTGTCACAAAATGTTGTGCCATCCGTCATAACCGAAAATAAGTTTATTTAGTTTATTTTTTAATTTTAAAATATAATAATGCCATCAAAGCATAAAATGGCACTTGACATTCTACTAACTACATACATTCGAGAAAGCCGCTACGAACGAAATGTTTATTTGTCTAAAATTGGGAAACGAATCCAACAACTTAGAAAAGCGCGTATCATAGTTGTCCTACCCGTCGCGCTTGGAAAATTTTAATTTCCATGTAGATTATTTAATTAAATTTTGTACTTTATCAGTTTCGTATTGAACTGATATCTGACTTCCAGTGTTAACAGTTTGACACTTGTCAAGTTAAAATGTCCCAATCGTCACTTTGGAATGCCCCTAAGGTAAATATGATGTACTTACATACATATACATACAAGTGTAGGAGTACTCAAGATCGCAGTTTTCGTATTTCTGAAAACTACCGTTATTGTAGAGGTAGGCATGTTTGTTGTCCGATTTCGTCTATGTTCAATACCATCCGTCCTACGCTGAAAAGAAGTACCTACACATACCAAGTTTCGTTAAGATACCTAAATTTTTACCCGAGTTATGGTGTGCATAGTCGGACATATTAGATGCCTAGATTTAAGTTTAAAATATATTGACTGTATAATATTTATGATCCACTATAATGTTTGTGACGCCATTTTAAATTTGATGCCCACTTTGAGAGGTTTGTAAAAAATTTATGTTATCCATCATTTTGTGTCGACGGTCATCTTGGATTCACAATTAAACTGACAATGCGTAATTGTATTGTCATCAGTAGAAGAAACTGGCTAGTAATTGTGACTTAGCAACTTTTCACTCTAAGCTAGCGATATGTATGCACGAATATCTTTGTTTTTTTCTTCGACTACCATTTAGTAAGAATTCGAAATTCAAAGCTCTAAACTCCTATACTTGCGGCAACAAATCCCTGAGTTGTTATACATATACAAATGTATGTACATATATGTAATTTGGTGTAACTAAGGTTTGACTTTACATTAATAAGGGGCTTTTAATATTTAAAGTGAACAATGACATAATGCGCTTTTTGCAAGCGACTTCAGATGAGTACAATGCTCATTTGTTAACATTTTTATTATGAGGTGTGTCGTTGGAGTGATGGATGTGTATTTTCTTTTCGAACCGCTTAAAGTGATGTACAAAATACAGTTTAAAGAAAAATACATATGTACTTTTTTCTCACTGATCCTTGGTCCATCGCCTATGCGTAAAAACTTAAAAAAATTATTGCCCAAAAGCGTCCACTTCTAAGAAGGCAATGGCAAGTCATGAAGTATATTTCACCACCTATGTGTGTATTTATATCAACTCCTTTTAAGTATTTTATTGTTTATTACAATATTTGAGAGGCACAGATGTGTAAATAAATAAGAGCTTTCTGCTTATGGTTCTTTTTGGTCCTTCACTGGCAATCTGTGGTTGACCACAGGCGTGTTTTCTGTAAGTGTATTTGCTTGTTGTGGCTCTCAAAGTGTGCTACAAATTGCACTTTATTACGCTTCAAATATTCGTATGACTGTTTGTACGCCTGACCACATTAATAAGGTAATACGCATTCACAAGGTTTCCATCTACGTGCAAAAGCAATTCATTCCACTACTGAGCAGACTGATAACAGCTGTGGCGAACGTAGCACTTAAGTAAAAATGCGCTCATCTTCATATAAATATGTATATGTATGACTGTATGAGCCTATGCATGTATATACAGGCATATGTACTACTATAAGAAACGTGACAAAAAGCCTGCCTACTTGAGTTAACAATTCCTCAGAAGTTCGTTTTTTCTTGTTAAATTTATAACAAAAAAGTGTCATAGGAGAGGTTTCTAATCGAGTAGGTATATCGTCTTATAAACTAAGGATTCGTATAAAATATTAAGTTGCAGGGCATGATAAATAAACAAATTGTTTAAAAGCACACTAAGAGTCACTGTCTCAACATTTGTTATTGGCGCTCGCAAATAAAAAAAAATAAGCAGGAGATTAAAAATACAGTCACTGTCACACCATTAGCAAATTGGGCACGCAAATATTATAGCAAGGGGACTACGACATTAAATCGACTTATGTATTTTCAGCATAAAACCAAGTGGGCTCATTGAGCTCGATAAATACTTCCTCGTAATAAAAGGTAATCCCTACCTGCTCTGTTTATATTCCAATTCTAAATCTGGACTACCGCTCTCCCTCTACTACGAAATTTTCATCACTGAAATAATGCTCGTTTTGTTCACTGATCGTTTGAAAGAAGTTTTTCAGAGAGAAGCAATGCATAATGCCGGACAGAATATTGAATAGCAGTAAAAATCCCATCAGCTTTAACAGCTCTTTTTGCGATCCAGAGAAGGTAATAAACGATTTCCCTGCGGAATAGTCGAGAAAGACTCCGTAGTAGACTTGGACTTCTTCACATCGAGCGCAGTTATTTCCATGCCCTTTGGCTTCACCCATCGCCATGGCAACGGTGGCTCATATTTAAATCAACTTGTGATTTAACCACAAAGCCAAATCCATTAGGCAAGCTACACATTACATACAACAAAAATGCTTCCTACTCATAAGCAAGTGGGACCCTTATGTCAAGGAACCCTAAACAATAAAATGATATCAACAAAAATTTTCTACTTGAAAATGCTTTATAACCAAACGGATTTTATAAGCACTTAAATTACAAGCTCAACTATCATTCCGCAGGGCTTGGGTTCAAGTCCAGTCTCCGACCATTACCAAAAAATAAGCAAAGAAGTTTTTTCTTACAGCGGTCGCCCCTCGACCAAAAGTGTATTCTGCCATTAGTTTTTTACTAATTGATTTGTATCAACAGAAATTCAATAGTTCAAATCAATAGTTTAATGCTACGGTGGTACATATAAGAAAATTGATTCTTTTCTTCTGGGTTTTGTTAATGGAGCATTAAATTTTTGCTCCACTCAATTTTATTTTATACGGATTTTCTTATAGCTAACCAACAATAAATAGCAGGCACCGACGATAACAGTTATTAATGAAAACTGTTATTGAAAAATTTACTATAGAGGAAATGTTCTGCAAATAAGTGATACCAATCGATTTCTTTATTCATCGAGAATCAAACTTGAAAATAAAGATTTATTTGTAATTTTTATGCATAATTAAAGTCACAATAATAACTACTTTTGATTTTTGTGTTACAAAACCAAAATAACAATTATTTTTGAGTTTTATCTAAATATTCTGTAAATAACAGTTTTTTTTTGATTTTTATATTATATGTCTTAGATGACAGTTACTGAATACTTTTTTTTTAAAAAGTCATAAATAAAAATCAGTCACCGACTTTAATTTTTGAAATCATACATATAAAAGTCATTGTCATTTTTCGCAGCTAAGAAGTTGTTGGAGAACCAAAGTTTACTACGACTTATACAAATGACTTTTTTAAGTATGACTTTAAAAATAAAAGTCAGTGACTGATTTATATTTATAAATAAAAGTCTTCGGTAACTGTTATCTAAGATATATAATTGAAAAATCCGAAAATTACTGTTGTTTGCAGATTATTTAGATAAAATTCAAAAATAATTCTTATTTAGGATTTGTAAAATAAAAATCAGAACAAACTGTTATTTAAGCAGTAATTAAATAAAAGTAAAATAAATAACAGTTAAAGAGTGATTCTTTTAATAAGAGTTGTAACTGTTACGGTACCTAATAAAATAGCCTTTGGCCAACTATATTTCACTGCATAAATAGCACTTAAACTCTCTCTGCTGTTTATATGTAAATGTTTTTTTTTTTTTTAGCAGCAAACCAATTTTACATAAATTGAATACAAATTGTCCACTTTACATTCATTTCTTTATTCATAAAAAAGTCGATTTGTTTCTGCATTATAAATTTTCTATTTACACACTTTCCTATGTACGTATGTATGTACAAAGTGCATAAGTTTATAGTTACCTACTTTTCCTAATGTTTTTTTAAATCATTTACTGATTGCAACAAAATGCTATAATAATGACGCAAAGAGCCAACTGGCAATAATAAAAAGGATTTGACGTGAGTCCTGGAAGCATCACAAAATCTCGCTTTATTATGCTTTTGAAATGCAAATGTAACTACAGCAACTCGCCGACAAATAATAAAGAACAATAAAGTAAGCATTGAGAAGAAGCAAATAAAGTGTAAAATTAGGATCGAATGGCAAACTGTAATGGAACGTTTGTTTGGGTTGGTGTAATAAGTAGAAATAGGGAGAGGATGGAGTACGCGGGGTACGATACTTCGATAAACCTAAAAACGAGTGTAAATAATACTAAAATCAGCAAATGCGATGCCGAACTGCTGCATTTAATTGTGTGACGGTCCCTTGGGGATCGGTTCGAAGACGGCGCGACGCACGCCAGTGTATTGACGTACTAATGCAAATGAGACGCATACCGAAACGAGGAATCGAAGCAGATAACAATGGAATGGAAAAGTGTTAATAATGCGTTGTAGTGAAAGTAATGAATATTGGCTCTAGAAGTCAACTATCGAATGTCGCGCTGGGATGATAAGGGGTAGATTGGAAGATATAAGCAGTTAAGTAGGTTTTTAAAATACTTTAAACAAGTACATGGACTGCAGTACTTATAGCTTTTAAAAGGAGGAATAATAATTGGCTGGTACCGCAGCGTATATAAATTTAAAAAATAAAATACTTGCTTATAATATTTTCTTTATGTTTATTGCGCACAAAATACAGTTTGGTTTTTAAGTTTATTCTTATAAAAAAAAACTTAGTTTTACCGTCTTTTATTAAACGTACTGCGTATGTATGCATTATTTTATTCGAATATTTAGCTCTTTTCCAGAACCGGTTTTAGGGATGTTCGAGAAATTGCAGTTTGAAAAACAATTGGTTGCCGATTTTGAAATTAGGAAAATCGTAGATGTAAAATGTTTTTATACAGTGATAATGTTTGTCTTGGTATGAAGTCAGACTAAAAAATAGAATAAAACTCTTTACAGTAAAGATAGATTTTATTAAGAAAAGAGCAAAGCAAATTAAGTTCAAAGATTTTTTATAACAAAATTAAATGAAATAAGAAAATCAGAAAATAATTTACTTTTTTTTTAAATATTTTATTGTATTCTTTCCGAATTTTTTTTTCGGTTTTGAGTAGTGCTCTTGTCACCGCAAGCGAGTGCCTAGAGGTGCCTACTGCCACTCGGGAGATCTCTGGTTCAATTTCTGGTTCCAGCAACATCAACAGAAGTTTTTTTTTTCTAGCAGCTGTCGCCCCAGCAGACAATGGCAAACCACCATGAATGCGAAATGAAGCTCGGCCAAACACGTAGAAAGCTTTTACGCGCCAAGAATTCGTTTATTGGGAGCAAATATGATATACTGTTCATCGCAAACAACTAAAGATATAATTTTGAAACTAATTAGGGGCTTCCCTTGAACTGCAAAACTTCGAAGAACCTAAATAATGAACTACGCGGGTATCAGGGTAGCGAGTGAAGCCCTACCTCATTTATATGTACCTTAATATAAGCAAATACCATATACATGACTGCATACCAAATTTAACGTTAATGTGACATATGGTTCTGAAGTTATAGCTGGTAAAATTTCCACGCCTGTGGGATGTGCCACGCTCCCTTTTAAAAACGCATTTATATATGCTTTACTATAAGTACCGACCATTAAAATTGCTGCATACCAAAATTTCAAGTTGATGTGTTATAGCTGATAAAATAGTCCAGGCCTATGGGATGTGCCACGCCACCTTTTACAAACTCAATGATATACATATATTCTACTATAAGCAGCTACCATATATGTGACTGCATACCAAATTTCATGTTCATGTATCCTGTAGTTCCGAAGTTATGGCTGATTAAAAAATTCACGCCTATGGGAGGTGCCAC
>NW_016162840.1:39879-40139 GCF_001687245.7 Rhagoletis zephyria | reverse complement strand
TATAATAATAACAATAGAGATGGCAACCGGGGAAACGGGGGTACCGGGGGGGTGGCGAAAAACCGGGGAGTACTCAACACAGAAAGTAATTAGTGTAAGTAAAAATGAAGAACTTTCCAATTATATTAGAGTTAAAATAGGTAATAACGTTATATCATTATTAATTGATACAGGTGCAGATATATCATTATTAAAAGAAAATTTAGCTAATAGTTATATAGATAAAAGTGACATTTGTCAAATAAGCGGAATAAATGGGG
>NW_016162840.1:29384-35561 GCF_001687245.7 Rhagoletis zephyria | reverse complement strand
GAAACTAGTTCATAGTTTTTCTCTTTTTACTTGTAATATAAAAATTTCTAAAATAAATATATTTTTTGATTGTTCTTCGTATTTTCTGTTTTTTTTAGGGCCTTATTTTGCTTTTTTGGCAATACCTTTTTTTAGCCTTTTCCTGCCCTTTTCGCTATTTTGTTTTGCCTTTTTTGCAATACCTAGTGCCTTTTCCTGCCTTTTTCGCTATTTTATTTTGCCTTTTCCAGCCTATTTCGTTACTTTATTTTGCCTTTTTTATAGGTTTTTAGGTCCTAAAAATCCGTTCCCTGGTTATCACATAACATAATTCAGGACTTGCGAGACAGCGCGCCTACGTACTAAACCCTTAACTCCGACGTCTAAAGATTGTGTTTGGCGCTTTGACTCTACTGCACACCATTTTAGATTGCATCATGTGGTGCACAATGTTTTCTGGCGCCACTCGATCGTTTATCAGCTTTTCTTGGTCTGCTCTGTCGGCGTCATACTTCGGGCAGGAAAAGAAAATGTGCTGCACGTTTTCACCGCTACTACCGCGAAAGGAACACTCTGTCCCGTCATCGTGTCCGACTTGTTTAGATATTCTCTAAAACAGCCGTGCCCCGTCAGAAACTGCGTTAGATAGTAATCAGTCTCGCCGTGTTTCCCCCCAACTCACGCTTGAACTTTACCGATTAGCATGTGCGTCCACCTTCCTTTTGTGGTCGCATTCCAGCGTCTCTGCCACTCGTTTAAGCTAGTCTGTTTTTCTTCTTTCCGTTCTTCACCTGTTAGTCGCCTGCCAATGTTTCTTGACTTGTCAAAAATTCTCTTAAGTTCCATGGTCTTTATATCTGGTGGCATGATGCCCGCTATGACTCCCACGGCCTCGTGAGATACCGTTCGGAACGCATTGACAACCCTGATAGCGTTTAGCCGAGTCACTGACTTCGCTGTGTTGGCATATGTTTTTTGCTGGAACGCTGGCTCCAGATGGGCGCAGCATACATTAGTGTAGACTGACTCACTTTACCTAGGAGTGCTCGCCTGCTCTGACTGTTTGTTGCCGTGAGCCAGTTTTTGATTTTTTGCGCAGTATTATTGCATATAATCTCTATTTCGTTGAGTTCTTTAGCCACTGCTGTTAGTACGATATCGTCAGCGTACCCGATGATTTGTACCTCCCTTGGTAGTGGTAGGCGCAGTACTCCATCGTATAGTACGTTCTACAGCAGTGGGCCCACCCGTCACAAAATACTTTTTCGGTCCTTCATCGGTGTCGTAGAGTAGCAGCCTATTTGAAAAGTAGTTGGAAACAACTCTCAGCAGATAGGGCGGTGTTTTCTTGCACTCCAGGGCGCTTATTATGTGGGGCTAGTAGGCCGAGTTGAAAGCATTTTTGACATCGAACGTTAGTACCGCGCAGTATTCTTTCGTGCCATATATCCATCTAGTTCCTTCGTTTACCTTGCTTGCGATATCAGTGAGCTTTTTAATTGCGTCGATGGTTGGCCTATGTCTTCGCAATCCATATTGGTTGTCGGCGAGACCCGAGGATTCTTGCTCTAGGTGTTGCTCTAGTCGTACACAAATAAGTGGCTCCAGTATTTTTCCAAGCGTGTCCAACATGCTTGGGTCTCGGGCAGGTTTATTCGGTTTCTGCAACAGAACCAACCAGACTCCTTCTCCCAAACGCCGCTCAAATAAGTCAGTGAACGGGCTGGTATTGTGCTTAATGGAAACCTTTAGATTTTTTTTGGAATACCATCCAGACCTGGTGCTTTGGTATTGCCAAACATTTTCGCCGCTTGTATTACTTCCTCGTCAGTGACTAATATTGCGTTCATTATCGCAGGTTGTTCTACCCGCAGCCGTAATTCTTCTAGAGTTTACGCAGGGAAGAGAGTTTCCACAACGTGTTTAAGTAGGGTGGGGCAGGTTGGCGCTTGCCCTCTATCATCTTTAACTTTCCTCATCACCACTTTGTATGC
The DNA here is from genome assembly GCF_001687245.7 of Rhagoletis zephyria. NCBI lineage: Eukaryota > Metazoa > Arthropoda > Insecta > Diptera > Tephritidae > Rhagoletis > Rhagoletis zephyria. The sequence goes on along the minus strand of NW_016162840.1, from coordinate 33,588 downwards.
ATCACCCCACGGATTTTCGTCTACCTTTTCACAGAGCTCTTTGAAGCAGCACGATTTCCTCCTTCTTATTGTCTTCTTGAGGTCGCTTCGCTTCCTTTTAAAGCACTCGCGTAGCCATATGTATTCCGCCGATCCCCGTCTCCTTTCGCAAAGCCGCCTAGCTTTGGGGCACTCACTTCGTAATATATCAATTTCTTCGTTCCACCAGTATGCAGGCTTTCTGTAAGCGCCTTGTTTTTTCCTGCACATAGCGTCGTCCCATGCTTTGCTGATGTGTCTCACCAGAATTTCCGCCTGTTGTTCCATATCTTCTGCGATGGCAAGATTTCCCTCCATCATGAGCCGGAAGAGTTCTTCGTCAAGTGTTTCGACTTTCCACCCTATAGTCTGTGCCTTTCTGATGACATCACATTTCGACTCTTCTTACTGCTTCGTGGTTTACGTTTCACCGCTGTCCAGCCTTTTCCTTTTTCCTCCTCCTTTTCTATGTTCTTGGTAGGGATATCATCTTTCGTCTCCTTACTCAAGATGGTGTCTGACTTCCTTGGCACCTCTTCATGTGTGTGCCTTTGTTCTTCTTAGGTGGCGTTCTTCGCTTCGGCTGGTTTTCGTCGCGGGGCCTCTTTGGGGTGGTTTGCGCAGTCGTTCCGTCTGTCTTCTTTTATTCTGATGTACTCCTCATGTGCATTTGCATGTAACTTTGCTATTTGGCTGAGAATGTCTCCCATGTTGTTGTTGATTGAGCGCTGTGGTGGGCGCATTACATCCATCAGCTTGTTGCTTGCAACGCCTAGCTCCGACATATATTCTCCGCGCGATTGCACTGCTTTCGCCTGTGGCGTGCTATCCTGCAACGCTGGTTGTGACGATATCGCTCGTACTGGCTTCTCTACTTTGAGCACCTTTGTATTCGACCGAACCAGTCGTGATGCGCGCTTGAAAGGGTCCATTTCCGCAATCGGTGTTCTCATGGATGGCTCTGTCTCGGACACTTTGCCATTACCGTCATCCAAGCTTTCAGTAGCGCTGCTCATTATGATGCCGTATATGTTGCTGCTGCTATTGTTGCTTTTTGTATTGTTTCTCATATTTTTTCCGTTATTTTATGTTCTCCAGCGCATTGTGTGCAGGGGGGCGGGCCGAAATAGACATGAATGGGTATCCTCTGGGGGACCATGCGGATGGATCCCTCGCGCCTGGATTTTTGTTACTCATCAAGCCCATGCATGATGAGGAGGACACATACTTCAAAGAGGCGGTGTCGACTGTCACATTAACTTCATCGGACTTGCTAGCTTCTGCACAGCGTCCTCCGTTCCTGGCGCTCATCGTCGGGGGTTACTTATTCGTTTAGACTTATTTCGCAACTAACCTGCTACTACAGGCCGTCCGGCTATCCGTCTGTTAGGTCTACCAGAAGTCTTAGTTGTACTTCTGGTGTATGTCTGTTAGGCCTATCAGAAGTCTTAAATACACTTCTAGTATATGTCTGTTAGGCCTACCAGAAATATTTGTTAGACTTCTGGTATATGTTTGTTAGGACTATATAAGGATTCATATAAGTCTGGAAACTTTTCTTTTTCATTTTTTTTTATTTTTATTTATTTAATTTATGACTTTACGTAGTATTATTTATTAAGGTAAACGGCAGCTTTTAGTTCAATTCACAAATCTTTCGCTCGATTATTTGGAATGAATTTGGTTTTGAAAATTGTGACACATGTGAATGCAGCGTTGGTTGTTTCTAGTTGTTTCATTCGCTCCTTTTCAGCTTAAAGGTAATAAAGGTTCAATCTAGCTTGCATATGTAGGAATGTGTGGGCAAGAAGAGCATTCCAACAAGTGTCAAGTAAGCTTGCATGTATTAGTTTCCACATAAAATTTTTTTAATGTGTTGGAGTTTCTAGTAGTCGCGTCTTCTAGGGACGTGACCGAAACTCCAACACAAACGCAAATTTTATGGTGGTACTAACACACCTGTAATAATTTTTGATTGGAGTGCCATCTATTGTTTTTTTGTGCGAGCTATCTTTCGGATATAAGTAAGTAGTCAAGCCAATCTTTTCACATATGAGCAAGCAGAAAACTACACAAAACTTCTGGGAGCATTTTTGATTCACTATTAAGAATGTGAGTGCAAAACGTGCGAACTTAGCGGGCAGGCGTGACGGTCACATCACTAGGAAAGTGACCGTCACTGTACTTGCTGGGCGGGACACGACTGACAGAAACTACTCCACGCTCATTCTTTAAACTAACACATGTACATCTCCGTGTAAAATTGTGGTATTGAAAATGCATTAGCGAGAAAGAAAGCATTCAGTGACTGAGATAAAGCGAAGGCAGATATTCGAGGGTACTGATCAGCTGATTTGGCAGGGTTGCTTTTATTTCTCCGTAAAAGTAGCTGCTACCGGAAAATGCAAATTATAACCGAGTACCTATTAAGTGTAAAATATATATTTCATGAAATAGTTAACTTCGGAAGTTTTAACTAAAGCTTACATTATCTCCAAAAGAACTAGAATTTTTTCAAACCCAATTAAGTTTTTCAAAAAAAGAGTTATGCGAAAAACTTAGTTTGAAAAAATTGAAAGCACGGGTACCGACTACTTCTGATTACAATATTTTACAGTTTTTAGCCATCAAAAGCGTATCTATACATAGAATAAAATTGTAACAGGTCGATGCCTGTACATTATAGATATTAAAGAAAAAATTAGTGTGTCGGGTCTTTATTAGAGCACCAGAGGCCAAATCAACCATTTTTGGAATTTTTGTCGGTCTGTCTGTATGTTTGCACGCGCATCACTCGAAAACGAATACATGGATTTGAATGCGGGTTTCACCGATGTATTTCTAGAGGTCTAACTTAAAATATTAAAAAAAATAGAGACTTGCCACCTATTTGAAAATTGCAGTTTAAGTAAAATGATAAGAAAAAGTGAATATTACAATATGGGCGTCAAGAGAAAGGGGGTTAGAAGAGCTTCTTCTTCTTCTTCTTTATTGGCGCTGTAACCGCATAAGCGATTTTGGCCGAGTCCAAAAGAGCACGCCAGTCATTTCTCTTCTGTGCTAACTGACGCCAATTGGAAATGCCAAGTGAAGCCAAGTCCTTCTCCACCTGGTCTTTCCAACGCAGAGGAGGCCTTCCTCTTCCTCTGTTACCAGCATCGCGGCCCGCGTTGAATATTTTCAGAGCAGGGGCATTTCTGTCCATTCGAACGACATGGCCAAGCCAGCGGAGCCACTGAATTTTAATTCGCTGCACTATGTCTATATCGTTGTAAAGCTCATACAGCTCATCGTTAAATCGTCTGCGATATTCGCCATCACCAACGCGTAAAGGTCCGTAAATCTTTCGCAGAATCTTTCTCTCGAAAACTCCAAGAGCCGCCTCATCAGATGCTTTCATTGTCCATTCTTCCGCGCCATTCACCAGCACAGGCATGATGAGTGACTTATAGCGTGTGATCTTTTTACGACGAGAGCCGGCTTTAATTCTCAATTGCCTACTCAGCCCAAAGTAGCACTTGTTGGCAAGAGTGATTCTCCGTTGGATTTCAAGGCTGACATTATTATTGGTGTTAATGCTGGTTCCCAAATAAACGAAGTCGTCTACTTTTTCAAACTTGTAACTGTCAACAGTGACGTGGGTGCCAAGACGCGTATGCTCTGACTGTTTGTGTGCTGACAGGAGATACTTCGTTTTGTCCTCGTTCACCACCAGACCCATTCGCTTTGCTTCTCTATCCAATCCCGAGAAGGCAGAACAGACGTAGCCCTTGTTTTTACCGATAATATCGATGTCGTCGGCATACGCCAGCAATTGTACGCTCTTATAAAGTATTGTGCCTGAGCGGTTCAGTTCTGCGGCTCTTATTATCTTCTCCAACATAAGATTAAAGAAATCACACGAAAGGGAGTCCCCTAGTCTGAAACCTCGTTTGGTATCAAACGGCTCGGAGAGGTCCTTCCCTATTCTGACGGAGCTGGTGGTATTGCTCAACGTCATTTTACACAGCCGTATTAGTTTCGCGGGGATACCAAATTCAGACATCGCGGCATAAAGGCAACTTCTCTTCGTGCTGTCGAAAGCGGCTTTGAAATCGACAAATAGATGGTGTGTGTCGATCCTATTCTCGCGGGTCTTTTCCAAGATTTGGCGTATTGTGAACACCTTATTTATGGTGGATTTTCC
>NW_016162840.1:12549-29359 GCF_001687245.7 Rhagoletis zephyria | reverse complement strand
TTGTAACCTATGCTTAGAAGGCTGATCCCGCGGTAGTTGGCGCGAATGGCGGGGTCACCTTTCTTGTGGATTGGGCAGAGCACACTTAAATTCCAGTCGTCGGGCATGCGTTCATCTGACCATATTCTGCCTAAGAGTTGATGCATGCACCTTATCAACTCCTCGCCGCCGTACTTAAATAGCACAGCTGGCAGGCTGTCAGTTTCGGCAGCTTTGTTATTTTTCAGCCGCGTTATTGCTATACGTACCTCGTCATAGTCAGGCGGTGGAACATCGACTCCGTCATCATCAACGGCGGGGACTGGGGACTCGGGTTCGTCTTCTTCACTACTTTCAGCGCTGCTACCATTCAGTATGTTGTAAAAGTTTTCCCTCCACAATTTAGGTATATTCTGGACATCGGTCACTAGGTCGCCATTGTTGTTCTTACAGGAGTTCGCCCCGGTCTTGAAACCTTCCGTAAGTCGCCTAACCCTCTGGTAGAATTTTCGGGCGTTCTTCCTGTCGGCCAGCATCTCAAGCTCTTCGCACTCACGTATTTCGGCCTCTCTCTTCTTATTGCGGCAAATACGTCTCGCTTCCTTCTTCAGTTCCCTATAACGGTCCCACATGGCTCGCGTTGCGCCCGATCGCAGCGTGGCCCTGTAGGCGGCATCTTTTTTCTCTGCGGCTTCTTGACATTCCTCATCGTACCAGTTGTTCTTTCGGGCTCGCTGAAATCCAACTACTTCTTCGGCGGCGGTACTTAATGATCGGGAAATGTGGTTCCACTGCTCGCGTACGTCGGATTGTTGAAGAGTGCTCTCAGAGAGCAGGTGTGTGAGTCGAGTGGCGAATAAATTGGCCGTCTGTTGTGATTGCAGCTTTTCGACGTTAAGCTTTCCTTGCATTGTTGGGCGCACATTTTTTGCTGCACAGAGGCGGGTGCGTATCTTGGCTACAACAAGATAGTGGTCCGAGTCGATGTTTGGCCCTCGGAGTGTACGTACGTCCAAAACGCTTGAAGCATGCCTTCCGTCTATCACAACATGATCGATTTGGTTTCTCGTTTTTCGATCTGGAGACAGCCATGTAGCTTGGTGGATGTTCTTATGCTGGAACCTAGTACTACATATTACCATATTTCGGGCCCCGGCGAAGTCGATCAGCCTCAGTCCGTTATCGGACGTTTCGTCGTGGAGGCTGAATTTTCCGACAGTGGCGCCAAAGATCCCTTCCTTGCCCACCTTGGCATTAAAATCGCCAAGCACGATTTTGACATCGTGTCGGGGGCAGCGCTCATATGTGCGTTCCAAGCGCTCATAGAAGAGATCCTTGGACGCCTCATCCTTCTCTTCCGTCGGGGCATGGGCGCAGATGAGCGAGATGTTGAAGAATCTAGCTTTGATGCGGATTGTGGCTAGACGTTCGTCCACCGGGGTGAACGCCAGTACTCGGCGACGGAGTCTCCCTCCTACCACGAATCCAACACCGAATTTGCGCTCCTTTACGTGGAAACTTTAGTAGACGTCGCAAGGCTTCACGCTTACTTTACCTTGCCCCGTCCATCGCATTTCTTGGATGGCGGTGATGTCAGCCTTTGTCTTCCCGAGGACATCAACCAGCCGGGCAGAGGCACCTTCCCCATTAAGGGTCCGGATATTCCAGGTGCATACCCTTAAATCATAGTCCTTTATACGTTTGCCGTGGTCGTCATCAGAAAAAGGGGGTCTCATCCGAGGCTGTTTGCTTCTTTTCATTGGGCGGGGTTTTAACGTGGCGGGACCCAAACCCAGCGCACGCGAAGTTTTACGCCTTCTCACTTTAGGTCGCTCCCAAACGGGTGTTTGGTTGCTACCCAGAGGATACGTGGATATAAATATCCGGGCGTTGTGAGCTGCGATTTGAACCGTACGCACAAGAATCGCTTCTGGCCACTCCCAGGTGAATGGCAGTCAAAAATTTTCCACTTCTGCGCACGGAACCATCCATCAAGAGCTTACAGCCAAAATGTTTTTTTAGAGTTGCCACCTGTTTGATAATTCAATTTAATTTATAAGGTAAATTGAATATTGCAATATGCGTATCAAACTGAAGAGGGTTAGGAAATTTTATTGCCGAAGACATTTTTAAGGAGGGTTGCCACCTGTTCGAAAAACTTTATTGTATTAAATTGATAAGATAAATGAAATCTATATCTATACTTATAATAAAATTGTAACAGGCCGAAGTCTGTATCTTATAGATAATAAAGAAAATTTAATATGGTGGGTTTTAATTAAAGCTACAGAAGCCAAATATACAATTTTTAGAATTTTAGACTCTCTATCTGTCTGTATATTTGTAAGTGCATCACTCGAAAACGAATGCATGGAATTGAATGCAGTTTCCACCGATGTATCGCTTGAGACCTAGCTTACAATATAGAAAAAAAATAGTGAGTTGCCACCTGTGTTTAAAATTTCAGTTTAGGTCCATTGATACGGTAAAGTAAATATTGCAATATGGCCGTCAAAAGAAATAGGTTTACAAAGGCTTACAGCTGAAAATATTTTTGTGGAAGGTTGCCAGCTATTAGAAAACTTTAACTTAATTTAATTCATAGCATAAATTAAATATTGCAATATGACTGTCAAAAGAAATAGGTTTACAAAGGCTTACAGCTGAAAATATTTTTGTGGAAGGTTGCCAGCTATTAGAAAACTTTAACTTAATTTAATTCATAGCATAAATTAAATATTGCAATATGACTGTCAAAAGAAATAGGTTTACAAAGGCTTACAGCTGAAAATATTTTTGTGGAAGGTTGCCAGCTATTAGAAAACTTTAACTTAATTTAATTCATAGCATAAATTAAATATTGCAATATTGGCATCAAACTAAACAGCTTAGGAAATTTTACTGCCGAAAATGTTTTTAGGGAAATTGCCAACTGCTTGAAAAATTTTATTCATTTAAGTTTGTAAGATAAATGAGATATTACAATACGGACATTAAACTAAAGATGATTAGGAGCTTACTTTTGAAGCTGGTTGCCACTTATTTGAAAACTTTAATTCAGTTAAATTTATAAGATAACCTAAATGTTGCCATATGGGTATCAACCGAAATTATTTGAGAATAATAAAATTGCAACTGACCGATATCTGTACATAATAGATGTTAAAGAAAAATTAATTGGAGTTTTATTAGATCAACAGAAGCCAAATCTAAAATTTTCTGTCTGTCTGTCTGTATGTTTGTAAGCGCATCACGTAAAAACTAATGTATTTAATTAAGTGCAGTTTGCACTAATGTATATATTTCTAGAGCTCAATTGAAAATATAGAAACCACTTTTTTGTGTTAGTTATTCGTCGATCATTATTCCTAGGTATTTGAATGTATTAACTTTTTCCAGTGCGTCGTTGTTTATATTTAGAGTTAGCAACGGACTGTTTGTCTGTTCTATTGACATTCAATTAAGTGTGTTCAGGCATAATCAATCGCACTTTTTTGGAATTACTGTGTGAAAGGTTTTTCGCTAAAAAAATCAAAACTTTTTGTTGTTGCTGCCAAAAAATTAAGAAACTGAGACATCACGTTTTACAATTTCATGCAGTTCTCTGTACAATGTATTTCACTAAACTACCAAACGGCTGCACCGATTTGGTTCATATTTGGAGCATATGCCAGCACCTTGAAAATAAATATTCCGACCAAAAATTGACTCGGTATGTAAATCGGGATATTCCTAAACTTTCAAACAGACTAAAACGTAAAAAACCAATATATCTCTAAAACCAATTACGCTGGGGGAACAGAAACTTAGCACTGATGTATATATTGCAAATGCATTGGAAAAGGGGGCGTGGCACCTTCCATACAAACTGAACTTCTCATATAGCTTATCTCTGGAACCGCTTACACTAGCGTCCTGAAATTCAACACAGCTACATACGTTATCAATACCATACTTATGGCGAAAAGTGGTAAGTAATAGAAAAGGGGGCGTGGCACCCCCATGTTTCTCATTTCACTTATCTCTGGAAACGCACACTTTAACTTTCTGACATTTGGCGCAGCTACATATGTTATCAGTACCGTACTTATGGCGAAAAGTGGTAATTATGTATTGGAAAGGCTGGATCGATATACGTTTACGTAACCGCGCACGTATCATTCGATTGGGAACCATTTTCTCCTAAATTTCTAAATCCCATTGACTTATTGTAACCTTGTTTTTAATTTTTAGTAAAAGGTAAAATTTATGTGAAAATTTGGAAGAATTCTTTTAAATTTTTCACAAAGAATGGAGCTTTGATTTTTCGAGTTTCGCTACAGACTGTCCTATCTACATACCTATTTGCATAAAATGATAGCCGTTTCGTTGTTCGGACTAAACACAAAAACCACTGAATAGAGTTCCGTCAGATTGTCGGAGGTTATCTTACATAAATATACGGTCCTATTACATGCTATTAGAAAACTCGCTAGGTGGTGCTGGAGTAGAGCTATTTATAAAAATCGTATTTATTAACCGGTTTCGTTCAAATTTTAAATTGACCCGATGAGTGCCGCTGGAGTCGAGGTTGAAATTCATAACACGTATTCATTTTATAGTAAACAATGGTTTTGCAGAAAATGGACCCAACGGATGGCGCTGCAGCCGAAATGTATAGAAACCCCGTGTGGTGGGTCTGCTTTGGCCCTATGTTTAAGTTATACGAATTTAGTTTTCAGATGTCTAAATGAAGGATGGGGTTAAGTTTGTCTGACGCCCTCATGCACGATGATGCGATCTGGCATCTACCTCGAAAACAGTTCATAAATATTACCACGAATTGTATAAGTGGCGAATTAACAAGAAAAGATCACCGTAGGTATTTCAATTGCTTCATTTGAAAGATATTCAAGAGATCACATGACTCATTTAGCCAATATACCGGAAAACTTTTCATCCTGTGGGACAGCGAGGATTCTTGGCCCTCCTATAACAGAAAACACACTTCTGTGCTCTGTAGTTTCCTTATAAGAGCTTTTATTGGCATGCGCATCGCACCAATGTTGTAGTTGCAAGGTCATAGAAAAAGATTACGCATGCCTGGAAGATGCAGAGGTGGAAATAAGACCATCGGTAAAGCTCATGACACCGAAAGGGATTGGTATTCCATATGGTATCACAGCGTTACTATTATTGGCCTATGTGTGAGGAGGATACCGCGCCTTAGTGGTTTCAACTTAAACAAAAAATTTTGACTTTACAGAATATTTTTGCTTTTAAACGCTCTTTTGCATTGGCCAACGCAAAGTTCTTATTGGGCACCACGAAGTAAGTGGGCATTGGCTAGTATAATGTAATATTTATATAAACTAAAATATGAAACTTTGATTTATTTGGTTAATATTATAGAATGAACTATATTTTCTTAAAGAATTTATGCAAAATATTGTTCATGAAAATAATTGTAAACATTTTATTAGAACAAGGCGTACACTTTCATTTGTCGCCTGGTGTATATGTGTACATATATTCGTCTATTTTAAGAATTTATAATTAACTAGATCGTCCTCACCCGCTCCGCTGGAAGTATTTATGGTAGAGTACTGGACTTGAGGAGATATATGAAATCAATCTTATACTCATGGAGGAAAAACGGGCTATCTGTAGGTGTGTTTGTGAGTGAAATCCTCCTAAATTCTCGTACGGATTTTAACGAAGTTTTTTGTGTGTTTTTGAGTAACTCTGTGGATAGTGTAAATTCACAAATTCACCGGCCAGTTAGCACTGGAGGTAAGTTATTACTAAAAATCTTATTGATGATCCACTTTGGCTAGTATTCAAAATATGTATTGGTAACGGTAAAGGCAATACTATTGCAAAAAAGAGCTGCTACGTGGCGCTGGAGTGATTACGAATAATCGCCAAGTTGGAAAAGGTGTTGTGAATGTCAGAATAAATAAACCTGTTCTACCATTGAGTATATCGAATTTGTATGTGTTACGATTGGCCCAATGTATGTGATTTTCGCCAGTATTCTTCTTCTTCTTCTTTTTTGGCGCTGCAACCGCCTAAGCGATTTTGGCCGAGTTCAGCAAAGCACGCCAGTCGTTTCTCTTCTGTGCCAACTGACGCCAAGTGAAGCCAAGTCCTTCTCCACCTGATCTGTCCATCGCAGTGGGGGCCTCCCTCTTCCTCTGCTACCACCAGCGGGTTCCGAGTTGAATACTTTCAGAGCTGGAGCGTCGGTGTCCATTCGAACGACATGACCAAGCCAGCGGAGCCGCTGTATTTTAATTCGCTGCACTATGTCCATATCGTTGTAAAGCTCATACAGCTCATCGTTCCATCGTCTGCGGTACTCGCCGTCGCCAACGCGTAAAGGCCCGTAAATCTTCCGCAAAATCTTTCTCTCAAACACTCCAAGAGCCGCCTCATCGGATGTTGTCATTGTCCATGCTTCTGCGCCATATACCAGCACGGGCATGATGAGTGACTTATAGAGCGTGGTTTTCGTACGTCGAGAGAGGACTTTACTCCTGAATTGCCTACTCAGTCCAAAGTAGCACTTGTTGGCAAGAGTGATTCTACGTTGGATTTCAATGCTGACATTATTATCGGTGTTAATGCTGGTTCCCAAGTAAACGAAATTCTCTACTTTCTCGAAATTGTAACTGTCAACAGTGACGTGGGTGCCAAGGCGTGAATGTGCTGACTGTTTGTTTGATGACAGGAGATACTTCGTCTTGTCCTCGTTTACCACCAGACCCATTCGCTTTGCTTCCCTATCCAACTTGGAAAAGGCAGAACAGACTTCGCGGTTTTTGTTACCGATGATGTCGATGTCATCGGCATAAGCCAGCAATTGCACGCTCTTGTAGTAAATTGTTCCTGAGCGGTTCAGTTCTGCAGCTCTTATTATCTTCTCCAACATCAGATTAAAGAAGTCACATGAAAGGGAGTCGCCCTGTCTGAAACCCCGTTTTGTGGCGAACGGCTCGGAGAGGTCTTTTCCAATTCTGACGGAGCTGGTGGTATTGCTCAACGTCATTTTACACAGCCGTATGAGTTTTGAGGGGATGCCAAATTCAGACATAGCGGCGTATAGGCAACTCCTTTTAGTGCTGTCAAAAGCGGCTTTAAAGTCGACAAATAGGTGGTGAGTGTCGATCCTTTTCTCGCGGGTCTTTTCCAAGATTTGGCGTATTGTGAATACCTGGTCTATGGTGGATTTGCCAGGTCTAAAGCCACACTGATAAGGCCCAATCAGTTCATTGACGGTGGGCTTCAGTCTTTCACACAATACGCTCGATAAGACCTTGTAACCTATGCTTAGAAGGCTGATCCCGCGGTAGTTGGCGCGAATGGCGGGGTCACCTTTCTTGTGGATTGGGCAGAGCACACTTAAATTCCAGTCGTCGGGCATGCGTTCATCTGACCATATTCTGCACAAGAGTTGATGCATGCACCTTATCAACTCCTCGCCGCCGTACTTGAATAGCTCAGCTGGCAGGCTGTCAGCTCCAGCGGCTTTGTTGTTTTTCAGCCGCGTTATTGCTATACGTACCTCGTCATAGTCAGGCGGTGGAACGTCGACTCCGTCATCATCGACTGCGGGCTCGGGTTCTTCTTCTCCACAACTTTCTGTGCTGCTACCATTTAGTAGGGCGGAAAAGTGTTCCCTCCATAATTTAAGTACGCTCTGGACATCAGTTACTAGGTCGCCATTATTGTTCTTACAGGAGTGCGCCCCGGTCTTTAAACCTTCCGTAAGTCGCCTAACTCTCTGGTAAAATTTTCGGGCATTCCTCCTGTCGGCCAGCATTTCAAGCTCTTCGCACTCACGTATTTCTGCCTCTCTCTTCTTGTTGCGGCAAATACGTCTCGCTTCCCTCTTCAGATCCCTATAGCGGTCCCACATAGCGCGCGTTGCGCCCGATCGCAGCGTGGCCCTGTAGGCGGCATCTTTTTTCTCTGCAGCTTCCTGACACTCCTCATCGTACCAGTTGTTCTTTCGGGCTCGCTGAAATCCGACTACTTCTTCGGCGGCGGTACTTAATGAGCGGGAAATGTGGTTCCACTGCTCGCATATGTCGGTTTGTTGAAGAGTGCTCTCTGAGAGCAGGTGTGAGAGTCGAGTAGCGAAAGCGCTGGCTGTCTGTTGTGATTGCAGCTTTTCGACGTTAAGCTTTCCTTGCATATTTGGGCGCACATTTTTTGCTGCACAGAGGCGGGTGCGTATCTTGGCTGCAACAAGATAGTGGTCCGAGTCGATGTTTGGGCCTCGGAGTGTGCGTACGTCTAAAACACTGGAAGCGTGCCTTCCGTCTATCACAACATGATCGATTTGGTTTCTCGTTTTTCGATCCGGAGACAGCCAGGTAGCTTGATGGATCTTTTTATGCTTGAACCTAGTACTGCATACTACCATGTTTCGGGCCCCGGCGAAGTCGATCAGCCTCAATCCGTTGTCGGACGTTTCGTCGTGGAGGCTGAATTTTCCGACGGTGGTTCCAAAGATCCCTTCTTTGCCCACCCTGGCATTGAAGTCGCCAAGCACGATTTTGATATCATGACGGGGGCAGCGCTCGTACGTGCGCTCCAAGCGCTCATAGAAGAGATCCTTGGATGCCTCATCCTTCTCTTCCGTCGGGGCATGGGCGCAGATGAGCGAGATGTTGAAGAATCTCGCTTTGATGCGGATTGTGGCTAGACGCTCGTCCACCGGGGTGAACGACAGTACTCGGCGACGGAGTCTCTCTCCCACCACAAATCCAACTCCGAATTTGCGCTCCTTTACATGGCAGCTGTAGTAGACGTCGCAAGGCCCCAGACATTGTTTGCCTTGCCCCGTCCAACGCATTTCTTGGATGGCGGTGATGTCAGCTTTTGTCCTTACGAGGACATCAACCAGCCGGGCAGAGGCACCTTCCCCATTAAGGGTCCGGACATTCCAGGTGCATGCCCTCAAATCGTAGTCCTTTAAACATTTGCCGTGGTCGTCATCATAAGGGGGGGTCTCATCCGAGGCTTTGCCTTGCTTCTTCACTGGAAGTGGTTTTTACGTGGCGGGTCCCAAGCCCAGCGCACAACCCATTGCTGGGACGGGGGTGGTTTCGCAACCAAATACACGTTTATATAGCGAGCCGCTTGCTCCAAGCAGACACCCGCTTGCAGCCGCACCTACTGGTGAACAGACGCTGCAGACTTCAGTGAGCCCTTAAACCGAATAAGTCGGAGTGGCCCCACCGAAGCTCCCTCTCTTTCTGCCGTGACCCAAGGCTCCACTCGGATTGGTTACCGCATCTCGCACATGGGTTGCTCACGTTGCTCAGAGTGCGCGAACGAGGACGCAAGAGTCGGGATTGAGTAGAGCCATGCAACTGTAACTGCATACCCAGCGCAACGACTATACCCCATTGCACTCCAATTGCCAGTATTGTTATGCCTTAAAGCTTCATTCGGAGACACCAGGGTTGAGTTGTGCAGGGGTAAATCTCAAATCACCACCGATAAATCAACCGCCAAAACCATCGCGCGCCTTTTACTGTAACAAATTCAAGTAAAAAAAAAATCATTTTCACTTAAATTGCTTTCGTGAAGCTTACTTTTAAGGTATTTCGTTTGAAATTAGTCTATGTATATTGGATTTCTGTAGAACAATTATACGCATCCATTTTGAAATTGCCACCAACTATACGATAAAGTTTCTTGGACAGATTTACTATAGAACCGGATCATTGTTGTCGCCAGGGAGGTAAGAGCAAATGTTCTTCAAATTTATTTCGTTGTAAGATTAACCGTTCTATGAAATGTTACATAATTAGAGAATTTCAAGAACATCACGGACATAACGCTTTCGTTAGGTTATTTAAGGCGGAAAACGACCACCAAACCATAATCTTAGCCAATGAGCGTGCCAATGGAAATTGCAAACGTGAATTGTTGGTGAAAATATTAGACCAAAAAGTTTCAATAAAAAAATAAAAATATTGTGCGGGACGATGTTCGCCGGGTCTGCTAGTATTATAATATTTCATTTAAACTAATTAAGTTGAATTTTTAAAAAGGTGGCAACCCTTGTGAAAGACTTCAATATTATTCAAAACTTTAAAACTAAAGGTTTCTTAGCAATATTTTGTTTGACAACCATATTTTAATTCTTCAGATGGCTTGCGTATAATTAATTTAAATTTTGCTTTTCAAACAGGGGGCAAGCCTTTTCAAAGTATTTTAAACTACAACTTTTTTAAGCCTCTTGACATCCATTTTCTTAATATAATTTTCAAATAAATAAATTCCTTAATTGAAGTTGAATTAGATTTTTTAAAATCCTCATCCACGAGTAGAGGATAATTTTATATATCTCCATACCAAGTTCCAGTAATCTACCAAAAATATTGCCTGAGAAATGCAGTATGAAAAATTCCGTTTGTATGGGAGGTGCCATGTCCTCTTGCATAATCGAGATTAAATGTATCCTATATTTTAAGTTGGGCTAAATAACAGCAGTGTACAAAATGTCACGATGATCGGTTGAATAGTTGAAGCGTGAAAGCGTAGCATACAAACAAACTCACTTTCGGATTTATAATATTGTATATATTATATATTATTATTATTATTATTATTATTGTTATTATTATTATTATTATTATTATTATTAATATTATTATTATTATTATTATTATNTGGCATTGAGGCTTTGCATGCCCGGTGAATGCAGCGCATAGTTTCTTCGACCAGCTTAGTACAAGACTCCCTGTTGTGGATCTCTCCCGTTGTGGGTGAAATGCCTTGGGAATCTGCTAGGAGTGACGTATCGAACTTGCGAACATCGACCCTAGACGGGTTCCATCCTGGTTTCCTGCGAGGGATACTACGTGTTTGCCCTCGCGTGATGTCAGTGACTTGGAAGGTGATGTAGTTGTGGTCGCTACCACTCAGGTCTTCCATCACTCTCCATTATTATTATTATTATTATTATTATTATTATTATTATTATTATTAAAGTAAGGATAAATATTAAACATGCATAAAATTTTACCTTTTATTCATCAAATATGGGTATTTACATCAGAGCTCCCTAGATTTTACGTCAGTTCTGACTAATAATCGAGTCAGGTCTGATCGGTCAGCTCTGACGCATAATTCATTCTGAAATGACAAGTCCGAGAATCAGCTAATCGGTCAGCTCTTTTGCATAATTCATTCAGAACTGACAAGTGCGACAATCAGCTGATCAGTAAGCTCTGATGCATAATTCATTCAGACCTGAAAAGTCCGACAATCAGCTGATCGGTCAGGTATGATTGAATTTAAGGTCACTCCTGCATGAGTAAGCGAAATAGCGATAACATTGGTAAGCTGGAAAATGTATGTGATGAAAAGCGATGGGCGATCACACGTACATGAAAGTTTCGGTCAGAAAATGCATTTTGTCTTTAAGAATCTGATAGAAACTTGACACTACGTGCTAACCGAAAATTGTGGCAGTACTACCGAGCAGATGATAAGTAACCCTACAAGAATTGTGTGATGGAAACAAACTCATTTATCTTACTAACACATTTGCAAATTTTGCGTTGGTTAAAAAGAGACCACTAAATAAGGCCATAAGTTGGAGGAAGGCGGAAGATCACATGTTCACATGTACACAATGTTCACATCACGTTTTGCATATTGCTCTTAAAAAGTTGATAGAAGTACTTGATTGAGATCTCCATCACCAGTGATTATCACATGATCAATCAAATGACTATCACTGTTCTTGTAGGGAATATGACCGACAGTGTTCTTGCAGGGAAGCCAGAAGTGGATAGGAATGTTTGAGTGAGTCACCGTGAAATGTAAAAAATGTTCTACCATATCGCAAGTGTCAAGGTTCATTAGTTCATTAGGTTTTAGTTACAGTATATTATATTTATTTTACGGTATGAGGAGGGGTGGGTATTGTTTAGGACATTTTCACTAAATTTCCCCGGGTTAGCGTGAGACAAATCTAAAACATAGGCGATGCAGAAAGTACCCTGCAGTGAAACCCCAAACTAGTCAGAAAAAATACTATTTTACAACTAGAATTTCCTGACTGAACCGAACTAGTTCGAAAATGACCAGACTTGTACCAGGTGCAAAGCGATTTATTCATGCCCTGTTTTATTTGACTTTGACAGTTTAATACAATAAAGTACACAAAATATTGTGACTTTTATTTGGGTATATTGTAAACCGCTAAAGCGAGTACATACTCGCAATTATACCATACTTGTTAAATAATGATTAATATTCACAACGATTATTAATTGAAGCATGTTTTTTTGGATAACCGTTTAATAATTAAATGCCGATATTAGCGCCTTTTTAATGATTACTAATTAAATACAAATTTTTAATTAATTCGTTAATTTTAATTACATCATTATTTTGTTATATTTGATCATTTTCAATTATTTATGACTTTTTTTAATCACACGATTAATATAATTATTTGATTAATTTCAATTATCAATCAACAAGCTTAAGTATAGACAAAAATTAACAATATTTAATAACTTCTTGAATTATTTATTTATTTTATTCTTATCCAAATCTCAAATTTTAAACATTATTACATTTAAAAAATTTTAAAAAGAAAGGACTGAAATGCGCAAAGTTAATGAATTTAATTTATTTTAATGAAAACTTTTATTTTTTTTAGTTCACTCAAAAATGAACTAAAGTATTCGTTTTATTTTTAACTAAAATATTTTCTTTTCCATATTCAATACTATTAAAAAAGATAAAAATATAAAGTTTATTGTACTTGAAAGCTTTTACTTTTAATATCATTTAATGGAAAATGCATTTAAATTTATGTTCGAAAGTTTGAAATATTTATGTATTTATTTCCTCTTTTAATTAATACTCAAAAAATTTAACACTAATTATTGGCAAATCTAAGGCTGCTAAATAAAAATATGAAATGTATTAAAGTGTACTTAATCAAAATTTTTTTATTGTATATTCATGAATTAATTTTATTTTATGACTTCCAAAGTAGTGGTTTTGGTCCATAATTGGACTAGTAGTTTTCTGTCTATTTTGAACTAGTATGAGACTGGTGTAATTCTGACCGAAATCTGACAATTGCCATCTCGTAGGACATCGCCATGTTAAAAATACCAATTGATTGCATGGAAAAAAGATAGTTGGCTGACTAGTTGGGCATGCGGTTCATTCTAGTTGTGAAGTAGTTTACAACTAGTACATTTGACTACAGGGTACTTATGTATTAATTTTAAATTTCTTTGTATTTATAATCTTAAAAATGTATGAATTTGAATTGTTAAAAACAAATACATATACTGAATACATTCTTACATATACATACATATATGTGATCTGACTTATCACTGTGACTTCTACTTGCAGAAAATCCAACTCATTAAGTATCTAATGTGTACCGAATGAATGCCTTCCCAAAGGATTGTCTTCCCAACAAAATAGTAAGTCAAACATATTTGCAAATAACGACGAAAGAACAAGTGAGCGTTTCACAACCATTGACTTGCAGTACTAGGTATGTACTTATGTTTTAATTTTCATGTTAATTCTTTCATATCTGTTTAACTTCCCTTGCTTTCACATTTTCAATATTTTTTTTTTAATTTTAAAAGATGGCACAGAAGCAAATTTCATTTCAAATAAACTGTAAATAACAAAAATTTATTGCCCCGCTAAATAGAGAACAAAGCATTCTATTAATTTTGTACTACATATTCCATATCCATATCGAGCCCTAACCGCCAAAAAGGTGTAAGCTACAAAATGTTCAATTTTCTTTCTTTGAAATCTATTACTTACCACCATACGCACCAGCTGTCAAAATTTCAAAGTCCTACAATGTACCGTTACCAAGTTATAGGGAAAGAAATTTTGGCTTAAATGCCCTATTGTACTCTGTTTACATTTTTTTGTGCACGCAGTGTCGGTTAAGCCCTTTTCTCCGTGAAACATTATCCATTGCAGAGAGGAAATTGTTACACTTTTGTGTGAAAGTTTTGAAGTGCCTCTATATTTCTTCCAAATATGGACTATTTGCAACAAAGATAAATACATATATTTGTGGTAGATTAAGATTTTTAATCAAAAGGATAAAAATATAATAAATGTATATAGTGTTAAAATACGTGGTTGTTGCAGACCTTAACTAAAGGCATACTCGTCCCATACAGCGACATCTATTCTTCTGAAGGGTTAGTTGAAGAGAAAAATTCTGTGTTCGTTTCTTAGGTTAGGTAAGATTTACTTTAACTCTCTTAGACCTTTTCTTCCAAATATGGACTATTTGCAACAAAGGTAAATACATATATTTGTGGTAGATTAAGATTTTTAATCAAAAGGATAAAAATATAATAAATGTATATAGTGTTAAAATACGTGGTTGTTGCAGAGCTTAACTAAAGGCACACTCGTCCCATACAGCGACATCGATTCTTCTGAAGGGTTAGTTGAACAGAACAATTCTGTGACCATTGCGATACACTGTGAAACACGGAAACCTCAGTGATTATTCTGCATATAACCATTTTGAAGCTCTTATGAAGCGTAGGATTGGTTTTATTCCTACACCGGATAGTTGCGTAAGAGAACTGAAAAAGTTCCTACCTATAAAGCTCCGCTCTGCTCTTGGTTAAAACTGGGCAGCTACAGAAGAAGTGCTCAACTATTTCTTCCCCTTCCTCATCTCTGAAACTTCTGCAATATTTATGGGAGAATATTCCTAATCTCGAAGCGTGCTTACCAAATAGCCAATGACCGGTTAAGCAAGCCATGACCCTCGAAATATCCATAGTAGTCTAGTTGTTTACAAGTACCCTCGCCTAACCATGACCTATTGGCCTCTTGAATGATGTTATTTCTAATCCTTAATTTGCAGGTTGCCATGACCTACTTTCACACGGTGGAAGATTGGTACCTGTCCCCGCAGCTCCAGCCGTAAAATGATTGGAGACCGGTCTGCCCGGGCCTCTTTCCCCCCACTGCCTTCTTCGTCGCTCGTATTAGGACCAGCCCTGTCGCTTAAGCCCCCTCTTCCTCCTAACAATGGCGGTCGGACCACTGCCCTGCTCGAGGCTGAAGCCGTCCTCCTTACTGACTCTTTTGTTTTTGAACATTTCACTCATAATATTGATGCCATGAGTATCGGACAAAGGAGGTCCGCCTGCACAAAGGCCCGTGTACACAGGTAGGGCTAGATAGAACCGGAGGTCGCCAGGTTTCCGGAGCACTCCGTTCGAGACTGGACTAGTTATTAATCTTTTTCCCCGGCCAGGCAGAACATCAGCACAGGTCGTCTAACACCTTGTTCCAACCCAGAGCTTTTTTCAAGAGGTTTGCTCCTCCGTTACCTCCATAGACTACGATCAAAAATCATTTCCATATATCTAAGCTATTGAGGAGCTTGAGCACATGGCACTGATATCTGATCTTAGGTGGACACCGTTCTGACATCATACAGAACCTAAGAAATCTGGTGCCCATTACCAGTCGGCACCCCCGTGGAGGGTTCAGCCGGAGGATTATCGCGTTCTTAATTTTTTTGTATATCCCGTTTGGCTTGACCGCCACAACTGCGTGTTGCAGCCTTTTTTGTGACGGCAAAAAGGGCGTAAGCGGCAAAATGACCTATTTAATTAAAGACGGGCAAAAAAACACCAGTATAATAAACCTAACATCAATCTTAACTTGTTCATTGACCTTCACGTTAGCATCTACAGTAATTGCAGTGGTAATAAAAAAACGCCTACTTAAAAATTTACTTTTTGCCGCTTACGCCTTTTTGGCGGTTAGGGCTCGATATGTTATCATTCGAAGCAGTTGCTAGATTAAACAAAATCTAAGATTTGGACCTTTATTCAGACATACTTACCTTACAAAAATAAGTTTTCTTTACTTTTTGAGGTTTATACACATGTATATAACCATGAATACATATAGATACGTATACATACATATATATATATATATATATATATATACTTATATAGCCGTGTTTTTTACACGCATATACATCTACGCTTAGCGTGTAGAAAAACAATCATCGACAATTTCCATTTCAAAACAGGTAATTTTGATTTTATCGCCAACTATTCATAAGCACACATAAAGTTTGTCGCTTACGTGTGCGTGTAAAAAAACACGCCTTATATAGTGCATATACATTAGCCTGGGTCGCGAAAGAAATTTGTTATTTCCCATCCTGTTTAGTTTGAAAGCCTGCTTAGAACGTATTTTGGAGCCATTCATATTTTAGTCCATGTCGAGTTTCATAACACTGTGCGACAGCCGAAGCCAGCCCGGACTTTGTTAACATTTTCTGAAAGTATACCCATCCATACGGTTGCCAGACGTACTGATTTTATCAGTACAGTACTCATTTTTCAACTCTTGTACTGATTTTATTTATTTCATCAATCAGTACGCTAATGTCCTGATTTTTTTTAAATTTGTACTGAATTTTCCATTCAAACAAAATACTTTAGTATTTTAATTATAGCTGACATGTTTTAGATAATGTTTGATATGCCCAAGAAATTAATACAACAAAAACATCAATCATTTTATGGGCATATCGCCGGGTCGTCACGTACCAGTTACGATAATATGATGGAGCTTAAATTATTTAAAACAAGTAAGAGCAGCGCTGTCTTCGGCTATGCCGAAGGCTTCATACCTTTCATGAACATCTGCAAATTTTACTTTGACAGATTACTGCTTTTGAATACATCTGCATACATCGATAGAGGAGTTACATACTTATATAAAAAATCGCATCTAAACAATCAGAGGTATGGAAGATATACTTTATATG
>NW_016162840.1:2869-11791 GCF_001687245.7 Rhagoletis zephyria | reverse complement strand
ACAGACGGACAGACGGACAGACGGACATGGCTAAATCAACTCAGCTCGACGTTCTGATCATATAAGTATACATTTTCATGGGTCTATCTCTTTTTGTTCTGGTACTTACAAACATCGGACCAAAGTTATAATACCATTTCATGCTCATGAAAGGTATAAAAAAGGCTGACATTTTTGTCGAGGGTTAGTTATCTTGAACATAACTTTCAGTTTAATGATAACAAATTTGAATATTCGAATGGATTTTGTCTATAACTTACAACTCCTTTTTCTCAATTTACTGACTGTTTAGGCCAACGGCTTAAATTTGCTAAAAAAAAAATTCGACCCACCCTAATGTATAACATAACTTAATTATTATGGTTGCTGTCGAGCTGTTAACTACTTTGTTAAATCTGCAATAATAAACTCTCGTCAAATAAACAGTTCGACAAGCAACCGTAACTAAAATCAAGACCGGTTTACTTACTTCTTTTGCGAGTATGCGAGGAAGAGGACGTCATCCAGCCACCAAGCCCGGAATTTGTATTCGAAGGTAATCTGCAATTCAAATATATGTACATATATAAAATTCTTAAGCGAATAAACACACTTATTATTAGTAGTTATACGAATACTGAATTGTTTTAACTTCTTTTCATCAAATTTATCATCGGTGCGAACGTGCAACCTAACCTTGCCACAAGCGTGGCGCCGATGACTATACTCTTTTTAGCGAATTCTTAGTCTTTCACAGTTTTTGCGTAGTTGAACAAATTATTTAAGCCATGAGGAAATATAGATGAAGTTCTTAAAAAGTTGTACTTTTTGCAGTTTCAAAAAATATTTAATTTTGTTTTTTTTTTCAATACCACACTCAAGCGAAGCAACTGAGAGGAACTTTAGAATAAAGTTTGTTTCCTGGCGCAAATAGAGAAACCGGCTTCTAATTAAGATTTTAGAAAGTAAACTTCAAATTAAAAGTAATTTTAAAATTAAATGTATATAATTTTTTGACTATTTCAACACTAAAAATGGAAACACTTTTATTTTTTATGAACCCTATTTTTTTTATATACCAAAACACTGTTAAAGTCCAGAACTCTGGCGTTTTAAATTATTTTCTGTTACTTACATTCATAATTTTGTTTTGAATAAAAACGTACTGAAAAGTACTGATTTTTTTATCATGAAAAAGTCTAATGTACTGATTTCGCGCATAAAAAATCTGGCAACCGTACCTATCCATCCACTAGATGGATTTGCAAAAGTTATCCCGTATTTTTTATTTTATAGCCCCCAAAATTTTCATGTGCTGGCCTAAGTAGTGAAAGAGAAAGTAAAATTCATGGGAAATATTTTCGTAGAACATTTGAACCCATTAGCTCCCGCCTGAAAGATAGTTTTGACTTTTACTTCAAGAAACCCCACAAAAAAACAAATTTGGAAGTTCGTTAGACGATTGATATATTCTGGAAAATTATTCTTCGGGTAATTTTACTAGGGGTCTTTTCAGGAAAAACTTCATGCCACCAACGTAAAAATCTCTATAAAATTAAAATAAAATATCTATGCCAAGAAGGAATAACAGCCAAACTCAATATTGAAACAAATTTTGAAAATTGAGTTTGGCCTTCTTGGCATAGATTTTTTGCGTTAATTTTATAGAGGCTTTTACGTTGGTGGCATGAAGTTTTTGCCTGAGAAGACCCCTAGTTAAATTTTCCTAAGAATCATTTTCTACAATATATCAATCCTCTAACGAACTTCCAAATTGTGAGGGTCAAAACGACCGTTTCAGGTGAGAGCTAAAGGTTGTTTTACGAAAATATTTCCCATGAAATTTTACCATATATGTCTTAACCTTTAATTTAACATTTATTTTACACATTTTTTTTACTTTTTCAAAAAGTACTTAGGCCGGGACATGAAAACTTTAGTAGTAGTAAAAAAAAAATATGAGCTTGTGTAAATCCATCGAGTGTTTTATTACTGGATATGTATACTTTCAGAAGCCAAAGGGAGCCTTGTTCATAACTCTCTGACCAGCAACGCAATTTCCAAAGGTAACACATTGTTGAAAAGACAATTTAAATACTAACTTTTCCGCGGGAAGGCATGAGCACAAAGCTAAAAAAATAAACAAATATTTGATTTACATATAGCTACAATGAAGCTGGAGATATAGATTAGCAATTTATACATTTCAGTTGATATTATAATTTCTTAACAATCAATACTTAAGAAGCGATATAGAGATAAACTTGTGTAAGAAGAACACAAAATGTATGTATGTACATTAGACTGCATCACCAAAAACGTTGCGGGTTTTCCGCCCGAATTACAAAACTTACAATATTTGAAGACGTACACCAAAATATTTCGGAAAAATATTAAGATTTACGTGAGCTGGACCGATTTGAAAATACCTCCAAACATGGAGTTTTTTATGAATAGAAAAAGTTCTTTAACTTTTTGAAAAAAACCTCCTCAGATGGCAAACCAGATTGAGCTTAAAAAATTTGCATAAAAATATTCAAAAATCTTTTTAACGGAATCGTAATAATGAGATCTTTGATGCTGTTTTTTAACTATTTTCAAAGATTGATTTACGAAAACTTGAACAACTGGGCCAAAACTATTCCGATTTAGACTTTTCGGGTGTCAATAGAAAGGTATTTTCTCCCTCGTTTTTGTGCAAAAAACTCATTCACATCCCATTTAAATACCAACACATCTTAATTCAAATTGGAATGACACTCGTTCATCCTACCTTTCTCTTTCATCTTTCTTAGCAAAGGCATAAAAAGGATGAGAAAATACCTTTCCAATGATACCTCACAAGTCTAAGTCGGAATAGTTTAGGTTCAGTTATTCAAGTTTTGCTTATACTAATCTTTGAAAAAAGTTAAAAAACAGCATCTAAAATCTCATTGTTAGATACGATTCCGTTGAAAATTTTTATATCGAGGGCTTATATTCAATACCCTCTATCTGCAATTTTGATCAAAATGAGTTTTTGATGGTAACGTGAGCTCCGATTAATCTTTCAGCCATGACAATATTGTCAAACTTAAAATATAGCTTTAATGGTATTATATTCTCATTTTGAAAATTCCACTATCTGCAATAACATTTTGTTATAAGAGCAAAATCCTCTATCTACACAATTTTACTGGAAAATTGTTTTTATTGACATTTTTTGTGGCAGGTAAGTTACATGTGCCTATGTATGTATGTATGTATATGTTACCGGTAAAATCCGATTTTAGGTAAAACTAGTTTTGCCCAGGCTAAACTAGTCCTACCTAATGCGATATCTGTCCAACCGAACCAAATTTGATACAACAAAAAAATCTTCCATATCCCGTCAAACATAGAGTCATTAAACTCCATTACTCCATTCTATCTCAAGGGCCACCAAGAGTGGAAAACTGATATTATTATTCCTATTGCCAAACTAAATATAAACAATTCATTAGTTTCTAACTACAGACCTATTTCACTCCTCCCCTGCATATCTAAAGTATTACGCTGGAAAAATGGTGAGAGGATGTACAATGCTGTTAAGTCTTTCCTTTTCAACCGGAAGTTCGCTGTTCGGGTCAAAAACTGTTCCTCTCTTTAATGGTCCCACAAGGATCACCACTTTCGGTTATTTTATTCAATATAGCCTTTGGGAAAGTTAGCTCTATTATATTTTTTCTAAGACTAAAGACTTGCCGCAATTGGTCCAAATCTTCAGGAGCTCAGATTTCAGTTTTTTCACATATGCAGAAAACACAAATGTATACATCCAACCCTCTCCGTGTATGACACCCCTATTCACGATACTAACACATTGAAAATATTGGGAATAATTTTTGACAATAAACTTACTTTTAAGCAGCACTGTCATAATGTAAGATTAAGCTTACTTGCTAGACTAAATATTATAAAGTTTTTATCATTCAAGTATTCTTTAGTTCATATAACTACACTGGCAAATGTAATTAGGGCTTTTATATTAGGAAAAATTGACTTTGGACTCGTAATTTATGGACACTGCCCAAAAAGCTTCTTAAATTGCTAGAAACACCTTACCATTCAGCAGTCAGAAGAACCATAACCATGAGGTAAAGTACAACACAAAGACGCTCATCCCAAAGATTGTTCACTGCAGAAATGAGACTTTATTCTCTCACGTCGAATCCTTCTTTCAACAAAAAAAAAAAAAAACGATAAAGCAAGCAATCAGCTTTATTTCGTATATTAACCTACATCAAAGATTTGGACATCATATCTACTCCGATGCCTACTAAAGTAAAAACTCTACCGCAAGGGCATTTGCCCAGTTCTATACTCATAAATGACCTGGGAGCTTATTTTCACAGACGGTTCCAGATATGATACCGGCTAACAAAAGGGCTTTGTGTTACAATTGTCGTCGGTGCTTTTCCCGCGTAACGCTCGGCATTTACAATTACTAGAAGCTGTACGATTCGCCTCTAAAAACGAAGGAAATTTCCTCATATGCACGGACAGTAAATCAGCCATCGAAGCCTTCTTTAACAGTGCTTATATAATTTCGAAATCACGTGAAATACTCTTTCGACACAAAAACACCATTTAAATTATGTGGCTACCTGGGCACGTCGAATAGAAGGGAACGAGTTTGCAGACCAATGATTTATGTGTTAAAAACTTAGTTTAACATTACATTTACATACATCTAAAGAACTGACAATGTCATTATTCTTCAAAACCCGCCATCAGCACACCTTTTTATATAAATAGTTACAATTCGAATTGCAATAACCTCTATCTGATCTTTAAACTAAAATAAAATGAATTAAAAGTAAAGTCTTAGTTTTAATATATAGCGTAAATTTTTAAGATATGCGTGGGTACTTAAAATTATTAACACTTTTAAAAATAGCTGTCAAAACAGTTTTTTTGTTCTCCTGAAAAATTGAGTTTTAGCAGATAGAGGGTATTGAATATAAGCCCCCGATATATTTTTTTAAATATTTCTATGCATTTTTTTAAGCCTAAACCGTTTTGTCATTTGGGGGAATTTTTTTTTCAAAAAAATCTTTAAGAAACTATTTTTATTCATAAAAAACTCAATTTTTTTAGGTATTTCAAATCGGCTCAGCTCAGGTAAATCTTAATATATTCCGAAATATTTTGGTGGAAGTCATAAAATATAACAGATTTTATAATTCCAATGGAAAAACAGTACCGATTTTCGTCAATGTTATTGTGGCTTATTAACATTTTAATTTAATTTATTTTAATTACTAGCTCATACCCGCGGGTTTCACTCCGCGCTTTTATACAAATATGAAAAATAATTTAATGATGTTAGATTTTATTTCTGTGCCCATTTCGATATAGCTCGTTATTTTTTAAGCGAGTTAAGGTATTTAGGCCGTTTAAAACTATGAAATTATAAAATCTCGTCTGCGCGCTAGGCATACGAAAGATGTCAATCCCTCTAAGTTTACCTTAAAATGGTTCCAGGTATACGACGCGTGAACGTAAAACTTTCTTGGAGGTGCCACGGCGGGTTCTAATATTTCCAACTCAAATTTAGTAACCTGGCTTTGATAAAATACCACTTCTCATTACTGTAGCAAATGCCTCAAGAGAGCTTTAGATTACAAGGCCGAACCCGGCTCTCTCTTTTCCATTTGATGAAATTTATTCCGTCAGTACGGCACTTATAAAATAAATCTGCATAAGAAATTTAAAATACTTCGAGAGATTTTCTATCCTTCCAGAGATAGAAGTTTTTAGTATGTATGGGAGGCGACATGCCTCCTCTTTTAATAACTCACATTTTTTCCATGAGCAATTGATACATTTTGTATACACAACTCCATACCAAGTTCCAGTATTCTTCCACAAACACTTCCAGGGATATGTGTTAAGAAAAAGTAAATTTGTACTGGAAGTGCCACGCCCCTTTTTCTTATAACCCTAATCTTCTTCCATGAATTTAGAATTGATTTTACATACCCCAGTACAAAGTCCCAGTACTCTACCATGAACACCTCTAGAGATAAGCAGTATAAAACAGTAAATTTGTACGGCAGGAACCATGTCCCCTTCTTGAATAACGCAAATTCTTATCCATGAGTATGGAATTAATTTTGTATACACATCTCGGTGCCAAGTTCCAGTCCTCTGCAATAAACACCTCCGGAGATATGCGGCATAGAAAAATCAATTTGCATGGGAGTTGCCAAACCACTGGCTGCGATTACGTTTAATTAATTTAAAACATTAATCGTTAATCCAATTAAAAATAAAATCTGATTAATTTGTCTAGTTTGTCCGAGTTTGAAACCAAACACCAGTTATAGTAATTATTTTGTATTACACGCTTATAAAAAGCACATAATATAAAAAAAATTATAATTATTAGGTTTTGTTTTCTGGCCGTTTATTGTAATATTTTGATTGTTTTTTTGAGCTCTAGGCCTAGGGTAAATAAAACGATTGGATGTCTTATCTTCCTTTTTGTTTATTACTGTCGATATTTCGCCTTTAATCTAAAGGCATCTTAAGGAAATCTTGGCTTTGCCTGGTCGACCAGGCCTGAAGATGCATAAACTGGGAACTTTTACAAACCTAGTTTTTAAAACGTTTGTTGGTATATATCTTAATGACAATGCACACCAAATTGTTTAGATTGCTGAGAAAACCTGATNTCTAACAGGTGGCAACTCTTAAAAAAGTAGCCTACGTTCTAACCTAGGTCATAAGCTATCTGTGTGCAAAATTTCATGCAAATCCGTTTAGTCGTTTCCGCGTATTAATTTCAATCAACTTTTTTAACAGGTGGCAACTCTTCCAAAAAGTTAGCCCGTTTTCCTCTGTAGGTCATAAGCTATCTGCTTGCAAAATTTCATGCAACTCCATTCAGTCGTTTCCGCGTATTAATTTAATGAAATTTTTTAACAGGTGGCAACTCTTAAGAAAAGTAGCCTATTTTCCAACCTAGGTCATAAGATATCTGTGTGCAAATTTTCATGCAAATCCATACAGTCGTTCCCGCATATTAAATAAATTAAGCTTTTTTAACAGGTGGCAACTTTTAAAAAAATAGCCTATTAACCAATCTAGCCCATGAGCTATCTGCGTGCAAAATTTCATGCAAATCCGTGCAGTCATTTCCGCGAGATGATTTCCCAAACATCCAAACATACAAACTTTCACTTTTATAATATTCATAATAATTAATAATAATAATAATATTTTGTTTTGTATGGGGAGTGATGCAGTCTAATGTACATACTTATTTATGTGAATGCTTTTCAATAAAAATTATAAATAAGAACATGCATTGTATGTGCATTAGCCGCTATGAGAGTACTTTAGAAGTGAACTGTTTTTGGCAACCTGCAAAAACAGGTAAATCGGCCTTTTATATAACGTTTTTATTTGATATCGGATGTAGTGATACATCGTTGTAAAGGTATTACGAAGCCCTACAGTTGTATGTATATATGTTACCGGCTAAACCTGATCTTAGGACAAACTAGTTTTACCTAGGCTAAACTAGATCAGGGGCCACAGCATTTTTGCGCAGAACACGGATATATTTGATGAAGGTAGAACTAGTTTAGCCAAGGAAAAACTAGTTTGTCCTAAGATCGGGTTTGGCCGGTAACATATACATAACTATGCGAGTTATTTTCTTTTGCATGGAAACGACACCCTGTACGCAATATTATGTCCCAGAAAAATAATCCTCATGTCAAGATATAAGCTTTGGCAAAAAAAAAATACTTACCCATTTTCAGTAAACAGAAGCTAATTACTAGTAATTGTGCAAGAGTTCACTTGTAAATAAATATTTCATTTAATTAAATCTTTTCGGGCAAACACCTATATAGCCGAGGCGCTCTTCCTCATGGGAGTATACTTTTGAGCTTCCTAATATATGTATATTTATTACAGCATGCTTTAAAAAAAAAACATTACTTTTAAATAGAGAACTAACAGAAAAGTTCGATTTAGTTGTTTTTACAGGGTGCAAAAAGGGATTGTTCCTTTCATGAAATAATAATAATAATGATAGATTGACGCTTACACATATGTTATACCATGTTCTGACCGACATCGAAAACATGTTTTCGTTGCTAAAACTGGTTTTCGACCTAAAACATGTGTTTTCGTCCATGTAAAATTTGTCAAATGAAAACCAGTTTTCGCTGAAAACTATTTGAAAACTCACGTGCCACTCATTCCAATCGGTGTCTTCACTAGTTTTTTTCGATTATTTATCGAAGCAAAAGTCGTATTTTCTCACCTTTAATACGCTATTTCGTATTTATTGTTAATTGGCTGGCCAAACTAAAATAAGAATGAAAGTAAGAGGTTGCTAATGAAAAGAAAATGTGGGAAAAGCATTTTGGATTTGTTTCTGTGTAGCAAAACTGCAATCAGAGGATGTAAGAAATGTCAACGAAAACACTAACAGCCGGTGTGAACAGCCTTCACAATTCCAAAACTCGTTTTCAAAGTGTTTTCGTTGTCGGTCAGAACATGGTATAAGTGTTTGGCCGAGCTTCTTCTCCGATTTCTGGCGTGAGCCTTGATGTTGTCACGAAAAGGGGAGGAACCTACATATGTTTAAAGTTAAAGTATTTAATCGGGTTGATCACACTTTTCTGGTTAATTGGTTGTCTTGTTAAAGATTATTATTCTTTAGTGTATCTTGTTGGTGTAAACCTAATAAAACAATACTAGTTTTCGCCCAGCGGTTGAAATTCAACCTTTTAAATTAAGGGGAGATGAGGCGGGCCGAGCTGAGCCGAGTTGAGTTTAGTTGCAGTGATTGAAGTGAATTGAGGTGAAATGCGTTGAACCACAACACAACACAACACAACACAACACAACACAACACAACACAACACAACACAACACAACACAACACAACACAACACAACA
>NW_016162840.1:0-2855 GCF_001687245.7 Rhagoletis zephyria | reverse complement strand
CACACAACACAACAACACAACAAAACACAACACAACACAACACAACACAACACAAAACAACACAACAACACAACAAAACACAACACAACACAACACAACACAACACCTTTGCTATTATATTAAGTATTTAAATTTACCTTCCTCTTTGTCTTTATGTTTAGGTTTCTTTACTTTTATTTATTCCTTTCTAAGATTAAAATTATCCATATTCCCTATTGAATGGCATGAAAATTTTTGAAATCCACCTGTAGTTTTCAATATGTTTGGATTAAAAAAAGAGATTCTGAAATTGACTAATGACCCTTGGTACCTCCTGTAGTTTTCGTTTCCCACCAAAAAAATATAACGTTATACTTTCTTCAAAAACCTCTATAAATGTTCTGAATACTTTGTTAAAATATTTCTATCTCTCAATCGAAATACGTAACTAAGAAATTAGAAAGTAATTAGCTTAAAAGTTCACCGGAGAAAAATACGCATAAACAAAACTTCAGCGAAGAAAGACTCTTAACATTACAGCGCACGGCAGTGCGCGCGAGTGACGAAAGCAGCAACAGTAGCATGCTGGAATGACTCGCTTATATATACACGAGATTTGGAAGTTTTTATCCAGACGTCCAATCGACATGTTTGATATATCGTTGGAAAGGTCTTGCAGAGTGTGTCCAGAAAATGTATTCAAGCTTCGTAAACGATTAACCGGATTCTTAAAAATTAGGCTAAAGTGTTGCGAAAAAAGGCAATTTTTTAAACTACCACTGAGGCCGCACTACTGAGTCCACGTCATTGATATGGATATCAGTAGAAGGGTCTTCAAACATGCTATCTAGTGCTATCTTTTGCGTTTATAAAATATAAATACGCCATAACGTTATCGCCTGAAAACTAAAAATCGGACTGCTCAAAATCGAGATGTCAGGCATTTTCTCAAAAACTGGTCAGTCGATATTATTCTAAGTTTCCACGAGTCTAGCACAAAACCTTAGCTTTCATCTGGTATATAGCTTATATCTGGGAAAACTCTTGTTCTGGAGATATTGCTATTCAAATTGAAAAAATGTCGCTCCAAAAAGGGTCAAATGGTTAAAAATTAACATATCCGTATAATTTGGTTACTTTAAGATATAAAAATAACATAAACAGTTCCCCGAAAAAAATTGCCCATTCCCCGGTTGCCACTTAAACCGAAATTCCCTGCAAATCGGCGAATTTCCCGCGAGTCGACAAGTTGAAGAATGCAGCTTTGCTAATCACTTCGCACATGTCTTGGAAACCACAATTTGTGTGTATTTTAGAGTTTTTTTCAGTCACATGCCGAAATTGTAACATTCTTCCCCATTTTAATTGCAGGTATGTACACAGTATTTAACTATGCTACATGGGTTTATCACCCGCACTTAACCTACCTGGTATTTACCTATAGCTGTACATAAATATGTATGTATGAATGCATTTAGTTCACCCAATGTGCCGCTACTACTTACATACATATGTATAAATTGCCACTGAGCAAAACTACTTGAGAAAAAATCGTTAGTTTAATAGCACGAGTGCAACACCATACACATGATAGAAGTAAAACTTCTTAAAAAAAGCACATGTGTGCGCCCCACACCCAGTTGAAATCTAACAACAATTAAACTACGAGGCAATCAGACGAATACAGTTGTTTATTGTATCCAAAGTTGGTACCAAGTTGATAAGTTTTTATCATTTCTCATATTTTTTTTTATTTTTAATTTTTTCGGATACATATCATCCTTGATATCATCATATCCTTGATCATCCTTTTTCGCTTTATTCCGTATTCGAAAAACTATGTGTTTCAATGGACACATCGATTTGAATACATAATTTAGGTTTAGAGAATATTTTTAGCAATTTATTTGAGAAAAATAAAACATTTAGCTTATTGCTTGTATTTTCGTCGATTTTAAATTTTTCGATTCGTATGAATAAAAAAGATTTTCCCTACGTTTGAAAGGCAGTTAAAAAATGCGTATAATTTTCGTTACTAAATTGATATCATAAATTTTGTGTTTCTAGTTCAGCTTTCGTCACTCGAAAATTTTACCTCAAAGAGGTGTTTTATTTGATATCAATTATTTTGGGGTAGCAAATTTAAAATCGACGAAAATACAAACAATAGTTGACGGAGAAGAAAGACGCGTAAACTTATTTCCGCGGTCAACTAGGTTTTACACACGCAGTATGTAAATTCCCCAACGAGTTTTTGGGGAATGGCGGTGAAGTGACAGTCCTTGGCCAGGTATATGTAAATCTTTGTTTACGCGTCAGTCTTCGCAGAAGTTTGTCTTAAACGTCTTTTTTCGTCTATTATTTTTACGCGTCGTTTTTTTTTCGTCAAAATGCTAGCGCGCCTTTTTTCGTGTCTAATGACGATATGTATAAATATACATTAGGCACGGTGCACATTAGAGCGATACGATATGCGATGCGACACTGCTGCGATATAATATTGCATGCGTATCGCACGTGCGATACGGTTTTCTGAACGAGGTGAGATTAGTTTGCGCGGCATTTTTTGCAATAAGCATGATCGTTTCACAGGCGGAATCATCATCCTAAATTTTTTTTAGTCGAATTAATAAAAAAAACATGTTTATGGAACTATACCGAAAAAAAATACTGTAGAACAGACATGACTAGTTTGGCATGGAGAAATATAGCGTCTGAGGTCAAGGATGGTTTATTTGCCTTTGTTTTCACACCTTTAAAAAGAAATTTAAAGAATCCAATCATTTTAAACCTATTAATTTTTCATTTTGAATAGCGATTTGGTGTATGTTTAAATGTTAGTGATTAACTATTTTGTTTCAAATATTCAAATAAAT
>NW_016162839.1:20119-40142 GCF_001687245.7 Rhagoletis zephyria | reverse complement strand
TTGTCTATATCTATCTCGATTCGTTTTGGCTGTTACAAACAACCGTTATGTGAACAAAATTAATATACCCTTGTGCACAAGTGCGCTCGGGTATAAAAACAGCACAAAATGGAGGAAGGGAGGAATAACTGTCAACATATAGGCTAAAATGGAAATGTTTGGCATGAAAGAGTGGCGATTCGCGTTTTCAAAGATTTGGGCGTTTCAAAACGCTCTAAAAGAGCAGAAAATTTATCTGTACATACATATGTGTTGGTATTAGTAAATGGCTTTACACAAAAAAATTTAAAACGCGAAACAGGAAAGGCTAAATAAAAAAAAAAATTGTTTTGACAGCGTTGTAGACTACTTAACATTGTAATATTCATAATATATGGCCTAACTTCCAAGGTTAACAGAGCAACGCGGATACACTCACAAGAACAGTTTTTAATTGATACCTTAAAATAGAAACATTTAGAATTCAATTCGTGTTACTTAAGAGAAGAAAACAAACCGAAAACAAAAAAAAAACACTTCTTCTTCGGTACTTCACATGCGATCGCTAATTCGATATTCATTTCATCACATATTAATCAGGTTTATTATGCTACATGTACATAAGTATGTATCCAGTAGTGACTATACAATCCAGCAACCGAAGTGCGGACTTGATACGCAGATATTTGTTAATCAAAGGCCCAAATTAAATATCAAAAAAAAAAAAAATACTGCTAATTCATGAACAAAATTTTTGTATTTTAAACGTTTTCGATAATATGCTATTTTTATACCCGAGCGCACATGTCACAAGGTTATATTAACTCTGTTCGCATAACGGTTGTTTGTAACAGCCAAAACGAATCGAGAGAGATACGGATAAATGTACACATAAATCCTCAGAATGAAAAGATAAATCGATTAAGGAGTGCGTCACTAGAAATTGGTGCATCTAAAAAATAGCATATCTCAACAAATACTTCTTCGATTTTCTAAAAGTTTATTATTTACGAAAGAGAATTTAATGCTAATTATAATCATTTTGTTTTTATTACAAAAATTAGTTTTGAAGAGTAAAATTTTTGACTTTTTCTGGAATACCTTCCATTAGAGCCTTAACGGTAACCTCTTGCATTTTCTGACTTGCAGCATGCCACTTACGTCGAAAATCTGTAACATCCCTAGATGTCTGTTTTGTCCTCTTTAACTCTTTTTTCACCAGAGCCCAATATCTCTCGATTGGCCGAAGTTCTGGGCAATTGGGAGGGTTCGCTTCTCTAGGCACAAAAACGACATCGTTTTTCTCGTACCACTCAAGAGCTCCTTTACTGTAGTGACATGAGGCGAGATCAGGCCAAAAGAAGGTAGACACACCATGGTGATGTAAAAATGGCTGAAGTCTCTTCTGTAAGCACTCTTTAATGTAAATTTCTGTGTTAATTGTTCCTGTAGTAACGAAAATTTTACTCCTCATGCCACAGCTGCAGATAGCCTGCCAAACGAGAAATTTTTTGGGAAACTTCGTCCTTTTTTGTGTCCTAAATTTTTCCGGGACATTTCCTCTAGCGTCGGCAACATAAAACTCTTGACCAGGAAGTTGGGAAAAGTCAGAAAGAACGTACGTTTCATCGTCCATTACGCAGCATTCATATTTCTGCACGAAGTCTTTGTACAGCTTTTTGGCTCGGATTTTAGCCACATCGTTCTTCGTTGCGTTGCGATCCGGTACTTTTTGCACTTTGTACGTCTTCAAACCAGCTTCTGCTTTAGCTCTGCGTACAAATGGCTCTGAGCATCCCACCAGCCGAGCAATATTTCTACCCGAGAGATTTGGTTTTCTCTTCAGCATGGTCACCACTTTTTCCGCTTTGTTACGGTCACCACATCCTTTCTTCCGTCCCGTTCCTTTTTTCCGAGTAACACTAACATCTACCTTAAACTGTTTTATTATCCGGGATACAGTGTTTCTGGAAATTTTTAGTGTTTTCGCAATCTTTTTGTAAGTCCATTTTGGGTTATTTACGAAATTTTTTACAATTTCTTCACGCGTTTTTTGTTCGCTGCTCATATTTGCTGTGAAAATTAACCGGTACTGATACGTGTCACGTAATAAAGTCTGATAAGGTTTTCAAAGCTAACCTGATAAAAAAAAAAATATTTTGCATTCCTATTAAACAAGTAATATTCGAAAATGCATGCACTAATTTTTAGTGACGCACTCCTTAAGCCATGTCCGTCTTTGAAGTCAGTTTTTTTTGCTAAAAATTACTTATCTGTAAAATTTATTATCGCCCGGTGTTATATGTATAATGAGCTAGACATTTAAAAAAAATATTAATTATAAAATAAATTTAAAAAAAATATAGCCAATACTGGTCAAGAAAAGGAGTTACGGCGCGTGCCATCAGTGCAAATTACAAATCCCGGAAATCCAAGGATTATTTGCCAAAAATCTCACGATTTTCGAGACCTAAAAAGGCCGGGACCCGTGATCCTAGTCGGTACGTACTACATACCACAGTATATACAGTAATAAACCTTTTCGCAGTTTTTCACCAATTGGTCACCGAGGAGTACTTTTGGGTTATGTGCAGCGTTTTCGTTTTGCGCGCACGGCAACACTTACTGTGGGGAATTTCGCCTCAGCAAAAAAAAAGTTCTTTTTGAGGCTAAAATATATATATTTGTATGTTATTTAGCAACAAAATGTAAGTTAAGTATAATATCAATAGTTAAGTACATAATTAAGGCTTGTGTTTCTATAAACTGGAAACCTAAATCGTAATTAAAGTACTGAATAGAGTTTTCTTAAATGTAAGTTAAAAATTAATAAAATAACCCTTGAAAGATTATATTTTTATGAAAAAACCTGAGTTGTTTTGTGAATTTATCAAGGAGAATTTCTATAGGTTCTGGAAGTTTTATATTTATATCTAGCAGGCAACACGTTCATTTCGTGCGATTTTTTTTTTTAATTTCGCAACGTCAAGCTATTTTTTTTTATCAGGAGTGAGCTGGTCGGGTCGACTGTGTTTCGTCTATGATACGCACACTTAATTCCTGAGTAACATAAGCTGCTTACACTAAACAGTCAAAACGCTAGAGTCGATTAAAATTCACAAAAAATTTGTAAAAAACACGTAATTTTAAGACGCTTCCATTATTCGAAGGTATTGACTTATACGATTTTCTTTCCTTATAATAAAACTGTTCTCTTTTCCCTTCAAAACGCCGCCTCAAGTGGGCAGATATCTTAAAAAGGAAACATTTTGGAGCTAAATTTCTTACAGCATAAACACTGCGATTTTATTAAGTTTTGATTCGAAAAGGCGGAAACGAGCGGTTGTAAAAATAAATGTTTTATAAATTCTGTCCTTTGGAACCCTTAAGAAGCCCCTCAAAATGGGTCGGTGACGATTTTTTTTCAGACGATTTCATATGGAATGACCCATAACGTATAACAAAAAAAAAATCAAACAGAAGATACTTTCTAATATTCTACTTTTGTATAAATGGACTTAAAAGTAAAAAATAATTTTCCCTCGACTCAAAGAATTTGTCTTCAGTGGTATGGTGGGGTATGCCATACCCCAGCACCTGTATTTTCGTAAACATATAAAATTAGTAGGTTACCACTCAAAATTGCTTTCCTTAACATTCTAATGCAGAAGATCTGCCCTATTTTACAAAACCCAGACATTCCTGTTCCATGTCAATGCCATTCAAAGATGGCTGGAGTCAAAATGTATTCAATAAAGTGTGATTGATTTTGACATTGCTCTCATAAGAAGCAGGCTATAATGTCAAATTGAAATGAATTGTTAACCCATTTGAAAATGTGTTTTTTTTTCAAATTTGAATTAAAAAATAAAAATAAAATTACACACAAATTTTTCAAGCAACAACTTTTCTTAATAAACGTGTAATTGTTAAGAGATAAACCGCCGAGAAGAGCAAGTAAGTACATTTAAGTTTGGTAATAAGTAAATACGTTCGACTTTGCTTAAATATTTAATGTAAGGAAACCAAGATGAAACGGAGCAAAACGTTTGAACGGTGCGCCGCATGCAATAAAAGTCGGGACACAAAAATAGTGTGGTGTTTTAAACCACCTAGTTACGAATTAAGACAGCGGCGATGGGAAGAAAGCTGTGGTGTTGTACTACGTGATTCATCTCGCGTTTGTGAAAACCACTTCAAGGAAAGTGATGTCCAAACCAAAACTTTCCAACGAGCTCGTTTATACCCGTGCGCAGGCCCAGATCCATTCGAAATAACTGATACAAGTGAGGATTTAGTACGCGATCAGGATACATTCTTTGTTGATGCCCAAACTCCAACAGCCGAATCAAGCAAGTATGGAAGAGCTTAAATTAAAACCGCTCGAAGCAAAGTCTTTAATGGAAAACTATTTCGCATGAAAAAAATTTAATTTCAAAATTGTTACAGTTAAGCTCACATATAAAATTGATAAAAAATGTAAAATCATACTTTTATAAGTGTCGAATAATGTTTAGGATAAAAAATTTAAATATAAAAATAAACGCACAAAAGCATAAAACTTGGGCAATTAAAAACAAGAAAATTGCTAAAACGATTTTATAAACAATTTGTTTTATTTTATTGACAAAATATATNTCCGCACATTAAGCGCCTAATCATAGCAGTGTAATCGTTTCGGCATACTAAAGTATGAAGCTTTTATTACGAACACATGTATTTGAATGATGATCTGTACATTACAATTCATAATCATGTTTTCGCCTAATCATAAAAGGTTCATCGTCATTTGTTTACTTTTTTGTGTTGGAAATAAAAATTATTTGTCACTTCAATAGGAAATAACTGAGAATTAATGATTTTGTGCTAAAATTCGTGCTAATTGTACTAAACTATAAGCCTATGCAATATTTTACTGCAGAAATATTCGCGAAAGTGAACAAGAACGGCCACAAAATATATAATGTGTGGTATGTGTGTGCCTCAGGGGCTTATGCAGGGCGCGGTAGTGTGCAGAAGTGGAGTCGTCATGCATTCGTTTCGGCATGTCGAAACGATTACTCTACTAAGATTAGGCGCGTAATGTGCGGAGTGCCTNTCAATAATAAAAGGTTTGCTCAATAAACAGTTTTCTCGCTCCCTCTTGACGAAATCGGCGCCCTTAGCTAGGCACTGTATGTGGATTCGTATGTGTGTGTGCAAAGCTTTTGTAAGGGAGCTAAGGGAGTGTCCAAACTCGAATGTCACTAATGAGCAAACCTTTAATTATTGAATCATGACACGCATATACAATACATCTACGCATAATGTTAAAAAAAAAGCATCGACAATTTCCATTGAAAAACAAGTAAATAATATTGGACTTAATCGACAACTATTTAATTCGAAGGTGTATTTTTTATTCCGAATACATATAAATACTCAACAAACTAAGCGAAATGTTTTCGCTTTCATTATGAAACAAACATTAACGTTGAAAACAATTTTGCAATTTTCAATGTAGTTTTTTTCTAATACAAAGGCCAACAAAGACCAACAATGGAAAACCATTTCGGTGTGGCCAATACTAAGGCTGTTTTTGATAAGCTTTTTTGTGCTGATTACGAATTCGTAAGTATAAAGTTTCCGTCAAGTCCAGATTTTGAGAAAAACGAGGGCAAAGTGTCAAAAATTTGCATTATTTGCAATATTTGAGAAACTTTAGCAAAGAAAAAAAAACAAAGCGTAAGGCTTGAGGCTTAGGCCTCGACCCTAAGGTCACTTGTGGTCATTTATTGAACCGCAAAAACTGATTTTGGCACAATCTTTTTCTTTGTTTTTTCTCGAAAACCAAACCGTCTTAAATGTTCCTATCACCCTAGTACATATTCATACATAAGTAGGTATCGAAATTGTATATCTATCCATCTACGTACGCTAATACGTATGGTAAGTAGGTGTTAGATCACTTAACATTTATTTGAAGATTCTAACTATGTATATTATTTGGCAGTTGCTTGCTGAAATTGTTCTTCTCTCAACCAGGTGTGAATTACTTGTGCTACATATTTCGAAGTTCACAACTGTGTGAAATTTAGCATTTCTCTTCGCGACTGCCTGGCCCTTCATGTCTGCGAGGAGAGTGAAGAAGACCGTGGTTTCATGCTCGAAAATAATAGTTTAAATAATAACAGCAGCATTTATAAATAGAACACTCAAGTACACGTGTACTGTGCTCTTCTGAGCTCGCGTAATTCACGACTCATATTAGCCAATCAATCATAATAAAAACTGTTATCTTTGACGATAAGGAGAGGATGCAGTTACATATTTAGTAGTGCATATGATAAAACATCGGGTGTATTTGATGCAAAGAAAAAAGAAATTTATTCATAAAAGTGGAAATTAAATTATGTCTACAGATACGTATATCGCACGTAGAATAATATGCAGAATTATTTTAAAATTAAAATTTTGTGGGAAAACGCAATCAAAGTTTGTTCAGTTCATACAATTGGCCATCTGTATAGAACTCGGGAAAATTCAAGAAATACCAAAAAAATGATTATCAAAATTTTCCACTATTCAATTCCATTTTTTCGAAATATTTTGGTTATGCAGTTTTTTAGTCCATTAAGTTTTAGTATAAGGTACAAGTTTCAAGACTCTAAAAATTACCGTTGATTTTTGAGAATTTTTTTGTCGAGACTTTTGCGCATTTTCTTATATATAAAAATAGATTTTGTTCATGCGTTATATGGAAGAAAATACGAAACACCCTTGACAAAAAGAATTCTCAAAAATCAACGGTAATTTTTAGAGACTTGAAACTTGCACTTTATCCATTAAATATACTAAAACTTAATGGACTACAAAGCTAAACTTCTTAAAAAATGGAATTAGAAGGTTGAAAACTTTCATGATTTTTTTTTTTTTTTGCTATTTTTTGAATTTTCCCCGAGTTCTATATGATACTGAAAAAAGTTGTTGAATAAACTAAAGTAGATATATTTTTATGAAAAAATAATAAAAATAAAATGGTAAGGAAAATATTAAACAAAAAAATCATCAAAACGTCAGGGTGTTCAGAAATCCACTTAGTTGACTAAAAATGTTGTGATTTTTTAGTTGCACTATTATATGAAATTTATTGTGCCTTTTTATGTTAGAGCTGTAGAAAAATTTTTTATTGCTATATTTTCTTGATGTTAGGCATAATTGTCATGAGCTCGTAAATGAGCGAAATTCACACCACACAATACCTTAGAAACTTAAAGAGCCAACAAGGCTACAAAGTACTACATATGTATGGTATGCATATACATATGTATGTACATATATAAATGTGAAAAATATTTGTAGAGCAAAAATCTGCAATCAACGAAATGAACGAAAGCGTTAATTGATACAAAGCGCCTTTTTATTTTTTATCAAATTTCATACATACATATATGCACACAAAGGTACATGTAATTAAGATAAAAATGCACACATGTATATAGATACAATGTATAAAACGCCAG
This sequence comes from Rhagoletis zephyria, assembly GCF_001687245.7. NCBI lineage: Eukaryota > Metazoa > Arthropoda > Insecta > Diptera > Tephritidae > Rhagoletis > Rhagoletis zephyria. The sequence continues at coordinate 32,661 of NW_016162839.1, read as the reverse complement.
TTCCGGTCTGCTCCGATTGGATCAATTTGAGGTGTGCGCAGCGATTATGTAAAAACTTAAGACAGATGTATGTACAAGTGAATACTAAATTGATTTTGCTAAGTACGACAGGTGTGAATAGAGATTTAAGCAAAATTATGCAAAACTCTCTTTTGCACGTTTGCACGTTTGAATTGGCAGAATATTTTTTTTCTCTAAGGCTCATGTGTTGTGCGATTCATGACCATAGACAAATTAGCAATAAACTTAAAGGCTGGCTGCCGCAATGCAAATTGCACTGACATTGTCTACTTTGGTTATATAGTATGTACACTAAAGCCAACATCAGTGGCTTAATTATCGGTTGCGGATGTAGTGCACGAGTTAAAGTAAAAAAATATAATAATAATAATCAAATGTACAAAAAATAGAAAGAAAACCAAAGCATCCAAGCCAGACGGTGTCACTTACGCACATGAGGCAATATCACTTATGCGCTTTCTTAGATTCGTATTATCTTATAATAAAAAAGCCACAATAAATTCAAATCAACAGCCTTAAATACAAGCAAAAGAGAAACGAGCAATTTCCAGAATCAACCGAATCCCAGCAACAAATTTTAAAAAAATCAAGTACAAGTACAAAAAACTTGCGGAATGAAACTAAGCTATTGCTAGGCGAAGCAGCTGTACGAGGGTATCGCAACATATCTATAAACATTCATACCAGCATGTCTCTGATAGTCTACATACATAAGTATGTACATATGATTCTGCTTCTAACCGCGCAGCCCACTGCTCTTTAGCCTCAACTTTTCCAATGAGTCGGTGACTAGCCCGTCAGTTGGGCAGTAGAAATAGATACTCAAGAAGATCATATACACAACTATCAGATGCAATAGATGTATGGGTCATGCATATTAGCAGGGAACGGATTTTATCGAAATTGCCTTTTTTCTAGACACGAGGTAGAGTATATTCGATTAAGAATGTCCATGTAAAGGGCAAGGAAGGAATTAGCCAAAATTTCATCACATTTAATGGCTAGGTCCACATTTTTTTGTGAATTTTCGAAGTTATAGTGATCCAATTCTTCACATATTTTATATACAGTGTTTTCTAATAAAAGAGAGAGTACTAAAAAAATTTCATCAAAATCAGATGAACTTTAATGTTTTCCCGGCATGGCAATTATTCCATCTTTACTAAATTTCGTAATTCCCTATTTCTAAGTAAAGTTTGGGCACATGTCGAGTTTCAGCGAAATCGGTGCAGGTTTACTATTATTTCCACCTGCCTCCATATAGTCGAAACACTGTGCGCACTGCGCTAACCCGACATACCGATATACATATTAATTTATCAATATGTATTATTTATCGATCAACATTAATGTCATTTAATTATTTTTAATTCAATAGCTATCAAAATATACCGAAGTCTTTGTAGATCCGGAGCTCACTTCAAATAGAGATGTCGCTATAAACTTGTGAACCAATCTAGTGTTCACACCTACATGTAGTCATGCTCTGTTCGCAGGTACCCGCTTCGTCGACGACAGAGATGAAGTCAAAATCACAATCACTGCTTTGTCTAATTTGTTGAGGACAGAGCACGAAACAACAGCGCGCGCACAAGCTTAAGTAACTTTAAGTAGACAACAGAGAAATACATACATACATATTTTGTGAAATCTTAAGGTTTAATGAATGACGCCCGGAAAGAACCAATTGTAGTGCGTTTAATTTTCAAAGCAAGCAACGTGTAGGTCGCGACCTCGCACAAGTCACATCGGCTCAGGTGGGTGGAGTCAAGGGAACGGACGATGAAGCCGTGTTTGTGTGTTGAGTGTGTCATCACTTAGCACAAATGACAATAATTCCGGTGACTACAACTATCAAAATATGTAGACGGACTGAATTTTATTTATTGAAATCTGTCTTTTCTTTGCGACCGACTATAGCAGAGATGATATGAACGTGTGGCGTGGATTATTCATCCTAGGCCGCATGGCGCAATAAATTTTAATAATTTCATCTAGCAGATACTTATACCGAAATTTTTCGGAATTGGCTCTGTGTTTCAAAGAGCAGAAGTATTAGCCGCTATAACAACTACAAAGAACCACTGGCACGCGGTAGATTTTCTCAGATATGCAAAGTTTTTTAGTAAAGGGCATAACTACCCATTATTGCACGTAGAACATTAGGCTGTAAATAGCAGAGCTAGTGATGCTAATTTCATAGGTTTGTAATCTGGTTCAGACTGTTGAGCGAAGTCCAAGGCTTGTCTGCAATTGCGCAGAATTTTAGGTATTCCAAAAGATACTGGGTTTGGAGTTACCAACAGGAGTTTATCAAATCACAACCACCAATTTATTTAAAATGTTTAAAAACAAACTGCGAGTAGGCAATCAGTAATAGCTCGGTGTTACACTGACTATGAACGTTTTAAGTGGCTTAGTACAGGTCGCAGGGCTGGTCGAGGAATTCACGAAACTACGTTTACAATTTTTGTAACACCCTCAAATACTCGACTTATTCTTAAAAAACATTTTTTACCCAATTTTAAGTTTTTAAATAGCTTTTGAAAGAAGAATATTTATGTTATCTAATGAAAAACAAAGTTTTGTGGGAACAACGTAAATATGTGGAAAATTTTTGGAATAAATTTGAAATTTACACCAATTTTTATTACATTTTTCCACTTGTACATTTTTTGCCAAAATTTCAAAGATATTACTTAGAAAAAAATGTTTCATTCCGATTCAAACACGGTATCGAAGTTACAAATGTTCTAAAAAAATACCGAAATTACTTCGATTTAATTTCACAGAAAATTTGAATCAGTTGGATTGGATTCACTTCGGGGTTTCAACAGTTCGTCTAGAAAAATTTGAATTTGCCTCTTTATAAAAAGATGTCATAACTTCATAATTTGGTGATTGATTTTAATCAATGGTACCTAGTTTTACTCGGAATTAAAAACATCATTTTCGAAGTAATGCCTATAAGAGATCTTTCCACATGAAAACTTAAAGTTCTAGCAATTTGTTTTTATTTTGTAACACGGTGTAATTTTTAAACTAATATATAAGTTCCAAACCTTTACTATCCGTATAACATATTTATGTTAGTGTTTTGTACGTTTTAAAACAGATACTGAACACGAATAAAATTTCCCAAATTGATATTGAGACTGATCAGACAAATCTGACCTTACACGTCACAGTGGCAGCTAGTTGGCGCATCCGAAAAATTATTCAATTAAGTTTTTCCATTTATCCGTTCAAGGTTCATTAAAAAGTAAGCGAAATTGAAATCTACACAAAATCTCTAAAACAGCAATGTTATTGGGTTAAAGAACTGTCTGGCGTTGGCATATGTTCGAGATTTTTTTTGTGCATACATAATTGAATGAAAGCGGCGCAGAAATAATAAAACAAAATTAGATAAACCGCAGCAAATTTTGAACAGCTAAAGTAAACAGAACAGTGCCCGATTTTACGGTAGCAACTGCTTACACAGCGCATATTTTGCAAACATTTCATTATTAAAGTAACAAAACAAAGAGTAAATTATTCAATGAAGTAATTTGAGATGTTTCGGTGAAAATTCGCCAGAAAGAAAATATAGTGGCGAAAAGGTTTTAGCAATACTAATTTTACACAACAACTTGGTTTTGTAGCTGAGTCAAAATGTGTGTAGTAGGTACATACTCACAGTAGAAAACTAATTGCATGCCAGTATATATGTATTTTAATATAAAAGGTTCTGCAAAGTCAGGTGTTTATAAAACACAATTTTTTTTTCCTGGTCGTCATTTGTCCCAAGGCAATAACACTACATTACAAAAAATTAATCATTCCAATTATATTAACAATTATTTTTCATGTCCAACCTGTGAAAAAAAGTTTAACACTACTTTTTTTCCTAGTTACCATTCTGGAATGTTTTGCAAAACTTCATATTTCGTTTATATTAGCAAATACGCGGCTTGCTTCACTGCGCCTTAAAAGTGCCTCGCAAAACTCGTACGGCTTCATTGATAAAAAAAAAATAGATTTGAAGAGAAGTGGGATTTTCAAACAAATTTTCGATTTATGAAACATACTTTATTTTTTATGAAAGTGGGTGTTAGTTTATTTATTTGCGAAGGTATTTAATCCTGGAAATTTTATTTATAATCTGACACTGACGGCAGAAATAATAGACTCGTCGTACTTTTAAGAATTTCAGCTATATTTCTTTAGTTTATTTTATGTTTAATTTTTTTTTTATATAAACCTAGGTAGTTATACAACAAACAAACATCATATAAATCCGCTGTTCAAACTTAGAACAAAAATTATAAAAATCGACAAACTTTCACCAAATTTTCAAACTTTTTGTTCAGAATTTTTAGAAAAATTTCTGGAATGCAGTTTTGTAGTCCATTCAATTTTGGTATAATAAAGTGCAAGTGTCAATTTGCTGCAAAATACCGTTGATTTTTAAGAACTTTTATGTGCTCGACAATTTTGAATGCCTAGCATCGTCAACAAAAAAAAAATGTCAAAAATCAACGCTATTTTCTAGCCACTTGAAACTTACACTAAAATTGAATGGGCTACAAGACTGCATACCAAAATTGTTTCTAAAAATTCTGATTAAAGAGTTTAAAAATTGGTGAAAACTTGTCGGATTTTTATAAGTTTTGTATAAGGTTTGAAAAGGAAATTTATATGGTGTTTGTTGTATAACTATTTAGCCAGGCTTTTATAAAAAAAAAATGCTATACATAAAATAAACCATGGAAATATAGCCAAAACTCGTCAAAGTAAGGCGAGTCTATTATTTCTGCCGCCAGTGTATATCGTGCACTCTCTTCAAATTCAGTATTTACCTTAACTTATCAATTCAGCTGAATAAAACTTTTCAAAAAGGTGGCAGCAAAAAAAAAAATTAATTTTATATTCAACATTCTTAAACCTCTTTAGTATTAATAAAATAAAAAAGGTGACTACCCTTGACAGTGAGCTTTCCTAAACCTCTTTTGTTTGATACCCATATTGCAATATTTAATTTAACTTATCAATAAAATCAAATTGAAATTTTCTAAAAGGTGGTAGCCTTCCACAAAAATATTGCGGCTTTAAGCCATTTTAAACCTCTTCCATTTGACAGCCATATTGCAATATATTATCTTATCAATGCAAAATACAAATGCAATTTTTATACAGGTGGTAACTCTAATTATTCCCATTATTTTAGTTAGACCTTTAGCAATGCATCACTGTAAACTGCCTGCATTTCCATGCAGTATTTTTCGAGTGATGCGCGTACAAACATACAGACAGACAGACAAAATTTGGTTGATTAGGCTTCTATTGTTCTTTTCTTTAATACGTAGAATGTACAGACATCGGCCTGTTACAATTTTATTATATGTATGTATAGATATACGATTTTCACTATATAGCCTACTATACTATATATATATATATTTAAGTTATTTTTGTATATTCTAAGTGTTAATTTTGGAGTTTTTGAAACACTTTAACGAGTCCCGCCCGTGACAATCGTTAATAATTTTTTTGTAATAGTGCAACCCTTTACACAACAATTTTAACCTTTCAACCCTTTGTTTACTTAATATCCCAAAACTTCGAAAATCAAAGTGACTATGTAATACTAATAAGACATGTTTGGAGCAGATCACCCAAACTTCATTGCAATCGAATGCACCGTGCATGCAAAAGTGTATTCGACCGTTTGCAAATAATTTTTGCTGCCACACATTTTATTACTTATGGGGCTCATTAGCCTTTGTTTGATGGAAGTATTGTCGTCTGAAAGATACCTTGAGGGCTGCAGGATATCGTGCGTCTTTATATAGCTGTAGTATGATAAAGGTCGGTCGATTGATCTTGTATTTCGGCTCTGACACATATCATTTCTCCGTACTAGATACTTAGCCGTCAATGTAGCCCATCTGATTGCAACCGTGAAATGAGGAGAAAATCCGTACATGTCTGTGACTTTTACTGTTTGTGATCTCAACAACGAGAAACTAGTGCATTTAATCTCTTTAAAATGGGCCACACTATAAACTCAGTTTTAATGTTTCTTTTTTTAGTTTTAGTCTGCTGAAGTGCAAGTTTTAACCGAATACAAAGTCGCGTTGATTATTATTGGCAAAGATATTGTGGTTATTACAAAGATCACTGATAACATCCACAAACTAAGGTTAGGACTTAATTAATGTAAGCAACTTTCTTTGCATGTCTTTTGAGGCTGGCTTTAGCATATTGCACCTTCCCTCTATTCTTTAAACCACAAAGAATTTTTTGATGAGATTTAATAAGAGTATTGACTTGCTAGTATCGGAACTATTTTTTTCACGTTTATTTGCCAAGAGTTCTGCAACGTCTCTGCGCCAGTGCGTCATTGGCAATCGTATGTTGCGAAAACAGATATGTAAGTATACTTCCTAACAGGCTTGCGAAATTTCCAATACCCAACTCATATGAGTTATTATCGGTTAAGTTTGGATACGCTTACTCTGGCATCACTGCAACAAGTGCTTTGTCACAGATACAGTCTCACTAAATATTCTGCTGAATTCGTTTTACCTTCCGATAACTTTTCTTCTTTTCGCGCTTGCCTACATATGTATACCCCTGTGCACAGCTTTACACGCGCAAGCGAATTTTTATAAATTTACTGCGTCTGTCAAAAAGAATTTACCAGCCTGAACAAATTTTCAGACTTTCTTAATTTGACTTACAGAAACATGAACATACTGAACCAGTTTTAGCTGCTTATTTCTAACTAGAGATGGGCGACGATGACTTTGGAGGGTCAACATCGATCGATTCATCGGCCGACAATCATTGATTGTACACAATATGGATATAATTTTCAAATACGGATTTGTTCCCGTGCTTATCAGAAGTAAATACTTTTATTGGAAGCATTTACGCAATTTTTAACATTATTTGTTTCCATGCATTATTTCCTCGAAATTATGTGTTTAAGTTTCAGATTGATTTAAAAAAATGAAATCAAATAAAATATTTTACTATCTTCGCCTTGAATTATAGTTTTCCATACCTATCGTCACCTGAAATGCAGAAGTCACAACCCTGCAAAAAAAGGTATCAATTGATAATAATAAGTTTTTTTGCGGTATTTCCATAAAATATATAACTTGTAGTTAGCTACGAAAATCCAACTTGAAACTAGTTGACAAGTAATGCTGGAGTAATGCAGACGTGATTGGGAGATTGTTTTCTTTAAACAAGTTTCTATTAAAATATTCTCACACAAATTTTACTTTCTTTCTGCACTTCACAATTACTTTTTCCAATGGAGGAAAAATAGAAGGAAGATCGAAATTTTATATGGGACCACCCACAGCAGAATATGTAAACAAATATGAAATATTATTAAATAAAGTAAATAAATAAAAAAAAAATAGAAAAAATATTTTGTTTTTCTTATTGATATTTTATGTCCAAGGAGGTAATCACCCTTGACTATTTCGCAACCATCGCCATTGAAATTTAGTTAGCTTTCCTCAAAGAAAATATACAGTTAAAGGAGCCCCTTAGGTCCTTCCTAATCAACTCGCAAGTTAACTTATAGTTAGATCGATTTCTCGAATCATCGTCGCTTCGATTATGTGTGCAAGGTATCGATGTGCCGATGTTCTATATAGCCTGCAATCGAATATAAAATATCGATATGTTACGTTTCATCATCGATACTATCGAATATCGATGAATATTGGCCATCTCTATTTCTAACTTCTCCAACTTCAGAAATTGTACTCGTATGTACATACATACATACATGCATAAGTAATTTCCTTTCTCAAAAGTCTACTCATACCAGCTGAAATTTCTTGATTAGGATTTGCACTCTGCAATTTAATTCATTGCTGGCTCAGCGCTTCTTAATATAATTTTAATTAAGTACAGCCCACACTACGACCAAGGAATAAAATCTTTGTTTTATTAGTAAATTGCGCAAAAGTGCCGTCACATTTCCGTGGCATACCACACTTTAATTTAGACAAATAAGTAGATATGTGTGTGTATATATGAACATATGTATGAGTAGTACTCATAGAGTACATGCCTGCGTACAAAGGATGGTTTGCAAATATTTATAGGATCAAAGAAGGGGATGATGTTCGCTCTCTGTGCAATAACAATGGCACATTATAAATACATACAGTGGTCGAAAAAATTATAGCCGCACCACATGATAAGTTTAAAAAATTTTTGTTTGCTATTTATTTTTAGCAATTTTTTTTTATAAAATCATAGTTAATTCTCTAACGAAACCCGTGTAAATCAGTGTTTCAAACTTTGTGCAATATTGACAAACGACCTTTAATTGACAGGCAATACACAAAATCTCCTATGACGTCATATTTCTGTCTAAATTTTCAAGAGAGAGTTAGCGGTATCACTACGGTGACCATCCGTCCTTTATTTTAACCCCCTGTCCTTTATAATTTTTTTTCATAATAAAGGACGCCCTTTGTCCTTTATTTCTTAAACTGTCCTTTAAATCAGCTCTGCATTCTTCATAAATAAATAAAATAAATAAATTGTTAAACACAGAATATGAAAACTAAAAATGTCCCTTACAAAATATAATGAAAACCTTCGCCAGTTTGTTTCGCCTCCACTTAAAGGTTTATATTTAATCAGTAATCTTTGTACAATCTATAAAGGAGGATCGTGTTGCGCGCTGAGTTTTCAGTTCCACTGAAAGAAAACAATAAACCCTCTGCTGCACAGTGGTTCAAAACTGGCATTTAGTGTTCGTTATTTACTGGAGCCTTCATTTTTCACTTAATTTGATTAATTTTTATTTTTTTTTTATGAAAGATTACAATATTTGCCAGAGACCAGTTGAGCCTGATGTATGAATTTTTATTTGATTATACTAAATTTTTTAGTGCAAAATGCAGAAAAAGTAGTAATTTTGAAGAAAATGTATTCTCCGGTTCCATTTAATAAATGTCACATAACAAAAACTAGTTGAAAACAATTGTATGGTTCTCCCAAAACGAAAAAACTACAAAAACAAATTTTAGAAATGTTATAAAAAATTTTCACCAAAATAAATATTTTTTTGGGTTATAGTAAAAATTGGTTGAAAAATTAAGGCTCCGGTGGAATATGAACATAAAATTCCAATTTTGAACCACTGTGTGCCGGCTTCGTCGTGCTGTATGAATTATGGTAAACGCAATTTGGTAGAAAGGGATGGCGAAGTCCTTGAAAAGGATTTGGCTTCATTTTTCGCTACAGCAGGGGAACTTGTACAATTAAATAATATAATTAACTGGTAAATATTTGATTTAAATTACGAAATGGCTAAGGTACTTTTATCGTACAAGTTGTATGTACGTATTCCCAAATTAATTTGAAAAAATATGTCCTTTATTTTACGTTGGTTAATATGGTCACCGTAGGTATCACAATCAGCCCCACCTTCTGTATTCGTTTCACCATGAATACATACAGTAACCAATTGCTTCAATTTTTTTTTTTCCGATCGATCCAAAAATACTTGGCTAATATTAAAAACGAAAAAAGTAGAAACGAAATGGACGTAAAAAAACTTCTTTACAGACATTTTATTAACAGATCGCTACGTGAACGGCAGAAATTTTGGTAGAGTAATGTCGGGGTAGACGCTATCTTTTCATACGGTAAGGCGTATTATAATTCACTATAAATTAATGTGAGTATATTACTAAATGTAATCTAGAAAGGCTTAATTAATAATATACATATATATGTATATATATGTGGCCATTTCACACTTATTAATAATGAAATTAGTAATCAAAGCAAGAGTAGTTAAATACTATGGATATCGCAAATCAAATACTAATAAATTGCACTCCAAACAAATGGCAATAAGCGACTGAAGCATTTTAATTGAAAACATAAACTGGTTCAAACAAATTTCATCCATTTTGCATACCGGTTACAACAGAATCAAAACCACACAGAGTGAATAAAAATAATTAATTTTGAGAGCTAAAAAGCCTAATCTCGGCAATGTCAATAAATATGTTACCCTTGCAAGTATAATTGATTAAAAACTTAAAACTTATCAATTGCAAGTGCTTACCAAAGTAAACAACAAAATTTTCAAATTCACAATCTTATCACAATAATAATAGTTAAAGACATGGACAACAAGCTAAAATACAAATCGAGTAAATAAATTTAGAATAAAAATTGGAGATGATGGGGCCCCAAAGTGTGATAGTATGTGCAGATTTTTACCACAAAACGAGCGACAAAAACTACAATGAAAATTATAAAGATATTACCCAAAAAATCAGAACAAATCTGAAGCTAGAATCGGGGTGACGTAAATGGCCAATTGAGGTTTCTATGTAAATAATGTGTACAACAGTCATATATCAAAAAATATCTTTATTTAATTAATATTTATTTTGTGACTGTTATTTTCACTCAAATCACTTCTTTTATCACGAATGTTCGATTTTCAAGTAGCAGCCCTAACCCACTCGAAATAGAATATTAATCAGTTCTTGAGTGGTTACGCTTCTACCCGACACAATTTGTGGCGTACTGATTAATTTGTACGTAATCACGTGTAAAAATAACCAAACAGACATTACTTTTTGACAAAAACTTTTTAACATGGCAATCGGACAAATTTAGCAAGTGCGTATACTGCAACTTGTATAACTTCTTAAAAATAACACCTTGGAGCTGCCATTTAAGGACCTCAACGAAATAATGTTTTGCTGCATCTCATCACAATTTTATTTTACAGTGGTTCAAAGTCTACATTTTTTTATCTGAAATTCAATTGCATTGCATGTAATTATAGTTATATGTGAGCCGTTTATTTTGAAAGTGGCATAAGTCACTTCATACTTCTTGTAATTTAAGGTCCGGTGGTCGAGTAGCCTGGCATTTAAGTTGAAGGGGTGTTAAGTGACTTATGCCACTTTCAAAAGAAGTAATGTTAAGCGGGAAATTTTAGTAGAAGTGACAGAAGTGGAACCCCCCTCCGATTAAATCTAAGTGCTCTATAAAAAATATTAATAATGTACAAACCAGAATTTTTTATAAAAAAATATAACCCTTTAACTTCTTCCATTGCGAGCCCTATTTACCTGTTTTGAGAAAGTGCATTAAAAAGGACAGTTAGATTAGCAGAAATCTATGTGCAACAGTTTAACCCTCTAACTCCTCTAACTCCTCAGTAGATGGGCCATTTGGGAAAGGGCGAAAAATACACATAAAAGAGTTTACAATGTTTTACCAAAATATATCACATTCGAATTTTATTATAAGTCTCTGAACACACCAAAGGTCAAAATTCAACTTAAATGCCAGCAATAACTCTAAAATTAAAATGTGCTTAGGAGTTAAGTTTGACAATTCGTGCTAAGATCTCCCACAATTGGCGTGTAGTAATCGTGATCCCTTTTTACTGGAAATTTAATATGCAGTACTTTGGTATAGGAATAAAGAAGTATACCAAATTTTGTAGATTGGCGAACATTCACACCCCTACATTAGGAGGCAGATATGTTAGATATTGTCCGGTTGTGAAAATATTGACTTTTGTATGTCTTGGCTGTAGGTCGATTTTGACAATTTTTTAGATTTAAATGTTTCTGGGTAAAACGAAGCAGAATTTACCATTTTCGCCCCTAGTGTAGTGGGCGTGGCAGTTGGTCAATCTATGAGATTTTTCAGGTAGTAATATTTGCCATACTGTGAAATACATACATACATATCTTGAATGCATAACTATTAAGTGAAGTATAAAAATGTATACCGCCGGGATGTAGTGGAGTAGCTACCATTCTGCAGGCTTGGGTTCGAGTCCAGTTTCTGACCAACATATCGGTAGGCAATAGCAAATTTCCGTGCGTACTCAGCCATGAGAAACAGCTTCTCATAAAAATAGTGCAATCGCCGTTAAGAGTCGGCGTAAAACGTCACAAATCTGAGCAGAAGCTCGGCCAAACCCTAAAATATTGTATAAGCGCCAATCTATTACCGTTATTATTATGTACATATTGTACCACCTAATAACTTAAGGCATATAGGCGCGTAAGAGAAGTTCAGCATAAGTCACAAATTTTGAGTAAAAATATATGGCTAAGAAATATGTAATCTATACCTAAGCCAGCCAACCAAGTAGGAGCTCTACTTAGAGGAGAAAGCTGAAATTTATTTTTTTTTAAATAAAGACATCCAAACTATGTACATGTATGTACATACTAGTATCGAGTCTATCGATATTTTCTGCATTTTTATCAATATATATATATATTTTTAGAATGTTTACTATTTTCTGTGCTTCCGCATTTCATGTGCGCATACACACGTTTACATATGTTCCCCGTGGGAAATATGTACGTAATAATGCCTTACCAGCAATTTACACTTGACGCGGCAGTCCTTACCACTTCCCTGCCCAAATTTTCCCTTACTTTAACAAACGCGTGGCCGCCTTATAAATGTAGGAATTTAGAGTACACCAGTCGCTGTGAGTTCGA
>NW_016162839.1:0-18117 GCF_001687245.7 Rhagoletis zephyria | reverse complement strand
GCGCTCAAAGCGCTCGAAATTCCCCATGTACATATTTTATATGGATAAAACAATTTTCGTAGAAATGGTATAGAAAGCTTGAAAATCTATCTAATCTCTGTTTCTCTTCCGGACACTGCAAGGAATATCAACTAGCTATTTAGTTAACAATTTTTTAATATTAACTATTTTTTGCGTCCCCAAAAATGCCCCTACAAATAAAAAGCCTGCAAATTAAACAATTGGGTATTATTTTTTGAAGTCTCATTTTTTTCTATAAAAAAACATGGGCTCCTTTGAGCGCTTTGAGTGACCTCTAAATATTTTTTGATTAAAAAACACCGCTATATTTTTTTTGTATAGAACAATCCTAGAAGGTGAGAGCATTAAAATGCCGGCATAGCTTTTCCCCCACATGTATTTTTGGACCACCCTAATGTCATACATAAGTAAGTACGTATGTATGTGGATATTATTTGTGTATATTACGGTGTCGTACTAACCACCTGTCTACTGAATACACTTTTCCGGCGCTGAAAACCAAGCTCGTGATTCAAAAACAAAAACAAAACACGTCGAATATGTATGTGTATAGTCGACCTTGTTGAAATAAAGCGACCGACAAAAAGCAGAGCTCGTCGTATAAAAGCCAAATTAGGATGCCACTGGGTAGGGAAAGGGATTAAGAGATAGTAAGCACAAAGATTCATTGCCAATGTGTAGACATGGTTATTATTCTGTATTTCGCGTTGCACGAGCAAAAGCATTGTAGTGAGCAGCTAACGCTTAGCATGCCACTAATCTCGAATCGGAAGGGAAATAAATGGTGAATGTCGGAGGTGAATAAATCATAAACTAAAGAGTGAAAAAAATGTATGCTCGAACCTTTCGCATAATTTAATGCAGAAAAATTATAAGTGATCGTATCGTTTTAATTTCATTTCATTTATTGCGAAAACATTGGTTCAATCTGCGATCTTTTATAGTACAATAAATAAAAGATACTATTAAAAAAAAAATTAACTAAAAATATAATAGTTTCGACGATTAACGAAGCCATTAAGGCGAAAATGAGATAATGGATAATGTAGCAAGTACTTATGTTCCAGTTTGATACAACAAGCCTCGAATGACTTTGGTAGATGCAACGAGCGAAGTTGATAAAAGTTGAGTATGTTGTGGTGGTTAACTCATACGCTCCCACTATGGCATTCCCGCTCCTCATTAAACCTTAACATCTGTGAAGAAGATGCTTTGCCTGCTATCGCCTAGGATTATTTTGCTCGAAGAACCATGCAGCCAAACTCGGTCGCGTAGTCCCGCATTTTTACTAAGCCTATGCTGCCAACTGCCACGCTCTGTTTTTCTTTCAGAATAGCGCTAAATTAACATTTTGCGTGAATTTTGAGACACCCTATATGCATTAGATTTACATATCTTACTAAACACATATTAACATTTTACACAATATCTCTCACAACAAGTCAGTTGTAAAGGCTTGTTTTCACTATGTCAAATTCAATGGCATTTGTCGTCAAATAAGTGAAAACACATTGTCAAATGAGATTAAAAAGCGGTATATCGATTGATTTTGATCAGGATAGATCTTTAGTCGTGTACATGCGCTGCTATATCGGCTATCTGTCTGTCTTTGGCACATAATTTAATCAGGAAAGATATGGGTAAAGGAGATAAAGTTGACATTGTGAAAACCAGCCTTAAGGGGTTATACATACATTTTCCTCTCCCGGACGTATGTACAGTTATAGAAAGCACAAAGAATATGTATTTCAGTTTCGATGAAATTGTTAATTCATAATAAAGTTTGGAGTTAAAACTTGACTTGTTCATACAATTCGGCCAATAACACAAACCCTTAAAAATAAATTCAAAGACGTTAAATCCCAGGATCTTGGTGGCCAAGTCACATCACTGAATCCCGAATTTATGCGTGCTTGGAATTTATCCCGGAAATAAATGGCAATAGAAGCAATTTATGAGAGCTGGCTTGAGTTTTTTGGAGACTTCATGGGGATGGAGTTGCAGGTTCAAAATGCATCGCAATTACCGGACGTCAGGCACAATTGCTGAGCTCGATGAGGAAACGAAGGATTCGGTTCAAACTCTTGAACTCACAGCGGCGCTGTTATCGATTGAACGGACAAGCGTCTCCGAATTTCCTCACTGTAATGATGTTGACCATACTCTCCGCGTTATGCACGAAACGCAACCACCATAGATACACCATTTTTGTGAAAAAAAAATGTATAATTTTAACATTAAAATTTATAATTTTCGTTCAATATTGTGAAATTTCAAATCTTTCACTAAATAGGAGGTGGGTAACTCGGAATTGAGTTTTGTTATTGAGCTGACTCCCAGCATTGAGCCGCACGATCAGACTCACTTCTCAAAAGAATTGTGACTCAGTAACTCAGTGATAAGTACCTATCAGTTGTCTTGTTGACCAGTGAGTCGATTTGTTGAGTCAATGCTGAGAATCTATAGCGACGAAAATAAAGGAGAAAATAAGTGGAAACTGGTGAAATGTATTGGAATTTATGTATACTTTACCCGCGAATATTTTTTCCTTTTTGGCGCGTTCCTGACTTTCACTGCCTCTTCAGACAGAGCTTTACTTTGCCAAGCACAAAATGGATAACCCGTTACACTGTGTGCGGTTCCACAGTTATTGCGAATATTACACACAATTGGAAAATTGTTGCCGCAGTTTTTTACTCGCTGCTGAACGTGGCAATGGCGGGGAATAAACTTTCATACATAAATACGTTTGTATACATAACGAAATGATAGTTGCAATTTGAACAAAACGCTGCAGTTCTATGTATGTAGGTATGCTTATAAATACATACATATTAGGGTGTTCGATTATTCGTCTTTTTTCAAAAAACCGGCTTTCGAGTTATTCAAAGTATAGCAATATGAAAACACCGGTTTCCCATTTTCAAATTAAGAAAAACCCCGATGGTACCGGTTTTACTTTACATATTTTCTCTATAGTAGCACTTACTGTTAGTCAGAAATCAAGACGAAAATTACAATGTGAACGCACAAAATAAGTATATTTAGCTTTAATTTACAAATCAATAAGTCAGACAATAAGACAGGCCATTCAAGCTAGCCACCAACGTCTAACTAATCCGTCTGATTTGGTCATTTTTCACGCTAGTGACGTGGCTCGCGAACAAATCAGAAGAATTTTTGAATTCTTGTGATTTGCTGATCTTGTGATCAGTTGCTCAGTTCGATAACATTTGGGCATTTCATCGTATCAATTTTCTTTGAATCGTTGGAGTGAGCACATCACTTCGACGACACTTACCACCCCTTCACATACCCACTCACATCAGCTCAACTAATATTCCTCTGCCTACGGTCCAAAGCCGTCGGATCTGGCCTTTTCCTGCACCTGTCGTAGGATAAGAATGAAGACAAAAACACTTGTTTCTATATTTTTTTTTGCGTTGTTGTTTTGACCAGGGCCTGTACTGTACCAAAGCCCTGCTACTCGATTGTAAAAATCCGTTTTACTCGGTTTTCGAAAAGTCAAGATTTAAATAAAAAGCGCGAAAAATATTAAAAAACAACATAAAAAAAACGATTGAAAGCGGTTTGAAAAAACCGAGTCAATCACCGTAATGCATGCATTTGTACATGCATATAGAACATACATATGTACATGGTACAGGGTGGAGCAGCGGGATACAACAAATTGCTGACGTCGATCCATTGTAGTACTCACACAAAAGCAGAAATTGTGTATGCTAATAGTGATGTGTACTCGATCATTGCTACATAAAGTGCGATTTTTTTTTTTGCTATTTTTATGATGTTGTAGCGTCTTAAATCACAATATTAACGACACAATAATAACGACAGCAATAAATGTTTATTTAATTTAATATGTATCTGTATCTGCTGTAGGTACAACGTGCGAGTCATTCGCGACAAACAGTCAAATATTACTAAATATACATATATTTATTTATATTCACAGCTTATATTTTATGCACAAACATTAACAACAACAAAAATTTAATTCCTCTTTGGAATATTCAAAATTATACATGGGTATGTACAGAGAGATCAATAGTTTTTTTTATCATATGGGGCATTCTATCATCACGAGTGGACGGACCATTTGTACAGCAAAAAGTTCTTTCTTTTTCAAAGTTAGGTATAAAGAACACGAAAATGCTACAAGTTCACTAACATATGAATTATTACCAAATGCGAAACAAATTCTAACTTAATTTTATATGGGACAATTCGGAGTTGTTTCTTCTGTCAAAAACACTGCTTTTTAGAGCAGATATACAAGTACATATTTCACGGAAAGTTTGTGAATTTAATTATCATTTCTATCTGAGTTAGATATTTTATTATACAGAAAAGAACCAACAATACTAAAAAAGCAAAACCCATAAAAAAAATCATTGCTTTATTATAAAAAAAAATCCTAAACTCTCCAGTCACTGGTGGGACAATGAAACGGATGTTCCAGTGTGGTCCATATTGGAGGGCTTAGTAATGATAAAAGCTAGAAGAAGAATTTTTAGGAAAATTTTAGGTTGTATGTATGCAGTTTTATAGCCCATCATAGTTTAATAAAGGGCAAGTTTCAAGTAGCTGAGAATTCGCATTGATTTCTGATTTTTTATTTAGTTTTTTTACTGGCAGTGTCACGCATTTTCTTTCATATATACGAGCCATTATTTTTTAAGTACGACGGATTTCGTAAGAAAAATTATATCATTCGAGGAAATTTTTTTTAATTTTTTCTTCTTTTTTTTAATCACTAATTTAGTGGTATTCACTATGCAAACCAACTTCAAAAAGTTCAGCTGTTAATAGCTAAGTTAGATTTAGGACAATCATGACCATCTTATATGTAGAAATGCTAAGTCCGTTTATTTAGCTTTAAAACGGCGTTAAGATTAAGTCTCTACAATGAGAAGAACCCGAGATATAACGATTTGAAGAAGTACATGATTAGTCAGAATCACGAAAAAATCCAAACTTTGACAGATCATATCTCCGAAGAAAAAAATTTAAAAAAAATTAAGGAATATAATAACACCGTCGGCAAAAAAAAAATATCAAAAATCAACGTTAGTTATTAGCAACTTGGTACTTGCACTTTATTAAGCTAAAATTAAATGGGCTATAAAATTGCACTTAGCATTTTTCTAAAATTGCTTAAAAAATTTTTTTGTTGTTGAACATTTTTTTTACTTTTTCTAATTTTTCTACAAAGTTTGAAATTTCGAGTTACGTATATGTTTCATCTTAGATAATGAACTGTATCTTTATAAGAAAATAATAAACATTAAACCAACAAAAGAAAAATAGCCAAAACTGGTCAAAATATCGTCTACCTATTATTTTTCACATGACTCGTCAGTGCACACATTTTTAAAATCTATTGCAGACGCTTCAAGGACTAAGACCGAAGCAACACTGTTTACAATAAAATAAATTCAGTTTTCCTTGATAAAAATTTGACATGCTAGTCCTGACTTACAGCCCAATTCTGTATAGGTGACAAAACTTTTGTAACTGAAAAACGAAAATTTTTTCATATATTTTTCCGTAACAAAACTGTAAAAAAAAATTTGTCACTGATACAGAATAGAGGTATTAGTATCAAACAAAATTTTGTAACCCAAAACTTAAACTATCCCAACAAGGCAAAGATGTGATGGTTACTTTTACGACGAGGAAGATTAAACAACAAAACTCAGTACTGATACTAATAGGCTGATATTAAAGTTCCGTTTATGGATTCAATATACTAAAAGCATTTGTCGGACAATTATTTATTTCATGATATTCGCACGCTTATCTGTATACACACATATTTACATACAGTTACCATCAAAAATATCAATTCCCTGACGTTTTGACGATTTATTAAATCTTCCATACCAAATTTTCCTTACTTTTCATAAAAACATATTTCAGTCATTTCCCAGAAATATTCTGAATAAGCAGTTTTCTAGCCCTTTAAATTTTAATATAATAAGATGCCAGTTTTAAGTCTCTAAAAATTACCGATGAGTTTCGAGAAATCGAATTGAAAAGTTGATAATTTGGATGCAAATTTCTAGGTATTTCTTGAATTTTGCCCCGAGTTCTATAGTATATGAAATTAAACAATTTATCTGATAAGAAAAATTTGGTAAGGAAAATTAAATAAAGAAAATCGTCAAAACGTCAAGGTATTCATTATTTTGACGCCGACTGTATGTACCTACATATGTATTTACTATGTATGGTTTATACACGGCAGAACAGACAACCGCAACTTATTATGCAAGTAGATCATCATCCCATAGATATATTGTGCAATTTTACGAGTTGATAGCAATTATGGAAAAAGTTAAAGAAAAATACGAGTAGGTACGCATGTGCGACAACAACAAAAGCCAACACTTAAACCAATTATAATTCGAGTGTAAAGCAGTTTTGACAACATGCCACACGATCGCTAACAACAATAGCACAGCTATGAGAACTAAGTAAACTAACTACTGAGCCAGCAATAAATAAAAAGAATTTGTTTCATTCTTTAGTTCATTATTGACGATGTATGTATGTTTTTATGAACATACATACAGTGACTCAAACAAACGACCCGTGTAAACCACTGTCTCAAACTTTTACACACAATTTAGGAAAATTCAACAAAGTTTCAACTTTTTATTCTGAATTTTTAAAAAATTTTTGCAGGTATGAACTCGTAACTTCTACAAAAAAAATATTGATTTTCAAGAATTCCAATTATTGATTTTGAAGAATTCCATACCATTTCCACGAAAACTTCTTTTTTCCCCACACAAAATACATGGACAAGTTTGAGCGACCTCTAAATATTTTTTTATTTCAAAATAGGGGTATACTTTTTGTCGATATGGAACAATCCTAGGGGAGGGGGGGAGCATAAAAATTCCGACTTTACTTATTTTGGACCACCCTAATGTACATACTAGAGATGTTAATTTTTTCGATTTTTACGATTTTATTTATGTGCAAAAAAGTCATTCGTTCCCATGTTTTTTTTTTTCAAATACCAACACATCTTAATTCAACTTTCAATGATGTTCGTTCATCCTACCTTTCACCTTTCTCTTTCATCTTTTGAATGAGTTTATTGGCAAAGAAATAAAAAGAGTGAAAAAATACCTTTCCAGTGATACCTCACAAGTCTAAATTGGAAGAGTTTAGGTTCAGTTATTCACGTTTTTCTTATACCAATCTTTCAAAAAAGTTAAAAAAAACTGCATCAGAAATCTCATCATTACGATTCCGTTCAATTTTTTATTTTTTTTTAATATTCCTATGTAAATTTTTTAAGCTTAACCCGTTTTGTCATTTGAGGAGATTTTTTCAAAACCAATCTTTAAGAAACTATTTTGATTCATAAAAAACTCAATTTTTGGAGGTATTTTCAAATCGGTCCAGCTCGCTTAAATCTTAATATTTTTCCGAAATATTTTGGTTGGCGGCTTAAAATATAATAGATTTTATAATTCCAATGGAAAAACAGTACCGGTTTTTTCTGTATGGGGAGTGATGCAGTCTAATATATATGTATGTATAGATATAAGCCAAGAAATTATGACGCAACATATTTATTTTAAATTTTCAAGCAAATTTTCTTTACAAAAAATTAACAGCTGTATTTTAACAGAGTCACACACCTTCGCTCATCACTGCTACGATTTCTACTCGCCTCAAAGATGCCGCTGCAAATAGGGATGTCGCACAGCTCAAAGTTTTAAGTTTTTGTGTGGTTTTCTAGCACTTGAAATCGAATTTTTGTGGCACATTTTGCGGCGCGCTAGAAATCACAGCAGTGATGAGCCAAATTTTGTGACTGTTAGAATAGAGGGGTAAGGCCCAATACGCATATATGTATGTATGTACTTATATTTAAAATTTCAACATTAGGCTGCGTTTTTTTTTATGCACAAAACGAAGCCTAGAAATAGGTACCACTTAACTTTAAGCAAAATAAATAAACTTGTATGCATTTTGTTTTTTTAGTTATGGGGAACATAGTTTTTCGTTTCATTTTCCTCATAACTATCCGCAGTCTATTCATCATAAATTCCAGCCGAGCACTAAAAATTGCCAACGTCGCGCAAAAGCTCTAAAAGCACCAAGTATGTAGATACACTTGTGCATGCGGTGAAAGAGAAGTTCACGGAACAAACAAGTGCATTTTTCCATCGAAATAGTGTCAACTTTTATCCGCATTTACATTTTGCACTTGACTACACATTCTCCCCTTTTGCCCCGTCACAATTACCTCTCGCTCGACGCTCAACCCCCCCGTTTCATCGCACAATCGCCCCACTTAGCGTTAATCGTCAATCGCTCATTCGCGCTTTCAATTCCAATTGAATAAATCTGCTTTTTGCACAATTTTATCTACACATCAAAAAGCTATATACGACAACGATTGTGCTAGCGAGAACACACACAGAATGGATGGCTAATTCATTGTCATTTGATTAGGATTTTATTGACTTATAATTTCATTAGAGGCTCGTAAATAAAATGAACAGGAGGGATGTCGAAGCAACTAGATTTCAAAATGAACGGTATCTCAATCTAAACCAAATCTAGTCATCACTGCCCGTAATGGGATGGCGGCTGCTAGCATTACATTCTGAAAATTGCTTTAAAAAATGTCCAGTATTTTCCGGTTTTAATATGAATGAGTTGGCGGTTGATTTATTTTCCTGTTTACAAGCATGAATAGTTGTTGGTAGGCCCAAGCTGGACCGACGGCATCAAATTGTGTAGGCAATTAAATCTCTTTCTGTCAATAATTTGGCGCCATGAGTGGGTGCTTCTGCGGGCTTTGATAAGAAACGACCTTTGGTGAAGGCGAGCCTCGGCTGCTTACATATTACACATTCAAAATAAAAACAATAAAAAAAGTATCCATTCTCAGAGAAGCAACTTGTGCAAAGTAGATAGCAGTGATGGAAAAGTAGGCACAATAGTGCCATTTTTGGCACAAGGGCACTTTTGGCACAATCATAAATTGTAGAAATTTAGCCAGTATATAACAAACAATCATATATTATTGATAGACTCGAAAAGTGAAAATTAAAATAATTTAAAAATTAAAACAGATAATTTTTGAGCAAAAAACAAAATTATTGATAGACTCGAAAAGTGAAAATTAAAATCACTTAAAAATTAAAACAGATAACTTTTAAGCAAAAATCGACTTCAATTCTCATATAAAAATTTAAGAGTATCGTTAATTTATTCATGATCCAATGATCGTTTAAAAATATTTGAATTATAGAAATCGGTTAGCGTGGTCCAAAGGTATGCGGTAACATACATTAAAAAAAATATAAAAAAATATTCCGTCGAATTGATAACCTTTTCTTTTTGTGAAGTCAGTTAATAAAGCCCACTATATAAAATTAATAAAAATTATTCAATGTAAACAAGAATAGTCAAAACTGGTCAAAATGTCGCACTGCCATTATTTCGTACATAGGTGTGTAAATTAAACTTCATCACTCCCCATACAAAAAAAAATAAAAAATCGGTACTGATTTCCCATTGGAATTATAAAATCTACTATACTTTAAGACGTCCACCAAAATATTTCGGAAAAATACTAAGATTTAAGGGAGCTGGACCGATTTGAAAACACCTCCAAAAATGGAATAAAAATAGTTTCTTAAATATGTTTTTTTTTTTTGAAAAAATCTCTCAAATGAGAAAACCGTTTAAGCTTAAAAATTTTACATAACAATATTTAAAAAAATTAAAAATTAAAATTTGAACGGAATCGTAAAGAGATTTTTGATGCTGTTTTTTTAACTTTTTTCAAAGATTGGTATAAGAAAAACTTGAATAACTGAACCGATTTAGATTTGTGAGGTATCATTGGAAAGGTATTTTATCACCCTTTTTATTTCTTTGCTAATAAGCTCATTCAAAGGATGAAAGAGAAAGAACATCATTCATAGTTGAACTAAGATGTGTTTTATCGTACGAGTGTCACGTAACGCCAGTTTGGAAATACCCATATGTTGTTTGGATAATTTGTACATCTTTTACGAAAGGGTCGTTTTGAGCACTTTTTTATTCTGAAAAAACTGTATTTGCGATGCTGCTAGAGGGTTAAAATGTTCCAGAAAAATATTCTCGTGTATTCTCGGACTAAATCTTTATACAAAGAACGTAAAAGTCCACATAAAATTAAAAAAAAAAAACAACAAATATGTCCCCTGTAAATAGGTAACAACTTATTTATGCTTGCTTTTATATTTGGTTCATAAATATAACTTTAACGAACCATCACCCTTGAAAAGAGCTTAAGAAGGCGTTTAATTAAAAACGGAAGCGGAGCTCGGAGCGAAATGAAATGCCGAAGCGGAGCGATGAAAGAAAACCCTTGGTCCCAAAGCATTGATGCGAACAGTCTCTTAACGATTCAGGCGAATATCGAGCCAGCCATTCGTGAGATAGAGCAAGAAACATACCGTTCTACCGAAAATAATTTATATTTGTGAATTTTTTATTTTTAGAATTTGTAAAAAAAATACACTGTGTGGACTACCCTTTATAAACTATAGATCAGCAAAGAGTTAATTAGAGAGATTTCGCATGACTATTTGCACGCGAAAAAAAATTTGTACGGATTTGCTACCGCGAATGTTTACACCAGTCAACAAGCAGCGACGGTTGGAGAGTTATATGGATTTTATGCAGTGGATAAAATGCAGGACACCAAAGAAATGCAAAGAATAAAAGTCGGCGTGAAGATCAAGGCTCCCATTTTTAGGATAGCGAAGGATTCATAACTTGCCTAAAGGGACTAAAATTTTACAATTGCCAAATCTTAACGGTCTTTTGCAGCCACTTGAAATTAGCAAATTGCAATTTGCTTTAATTACCAAATTTTTTCATATGAAAGCTAGTTTGGTTACTCTCCCTCTAATTGCATATAAATCACATATAATTGCATACTTACAAATTTACTCGAAATTGAAGGATAACCGAATGTAAGAACATTTAAATGTGCAACGTCCATATAATCCTTTGCACCAAATATTCCTATATTTTTAATTTTTTAAATAAATTCTAGTGCTTACATACAGTTGTGCACAAAATAATAGGACAGCAAAATGTTTACCAGTTTTGGCCATTTGTCTTTTGTTTATTTAATTTATGTATAAAAGTCTAGTTGGTTCTACAGTAAACACCATATAAATTTACATTTCAAACTTTGTAAAAAAACATAAAAATTCTGCAAATTTTCACCAAAATTTCAACTTTTTTAATGAGAAAAATTTTTGTATGCAGTTTAGTATCCTATCTAATTCTAGTACTTATAACGAAACGCAAGCTTCAACTTGATATAAAATCCCGTTTATTTCTGAGAATTTGTTTGGTTGAAGATGTTTCACGTTTCTTCCATACAAAGAATGTTCGACTTCATTAGACTAAAATATAATGGGCTATAAAACTGCACTGAATAATCTTCGTAAACTAAAGCCAAGGCAACTCTGTCGCAAATGTAGATGAAAAGATGGTATGGGGTGTTCCTCTAACAGATCTTTTAAATTTATAAGAATATCTACTTGATAAAGTTATCGGCTTAGATGAATAGCGCTAATATTAATTTAAATATTAGCATGTCATTTAAATTTAAAATGTAGAAAATTACCTTTGACATATTTTAACACATGATAGTTGAAATTTCAAATTACGTTTGGTCGAAGGCGGAAATTTATAAGTAGCATCCAGTGCCTACGGATTTTCAAGGGGTTCACAATTCTCGTTATCGGTTAGTTTACCGCGAGAAAAATGTTACACATCATTAGGTGGAACCTGCAAGAACGTTAATTAGGGTACTCACAGTCCTATATTATTTACTGTGTTAATTTTGCCACCTGGTAACTTTAAAACATTTTATCATGTGGTAACTTTGTTTGCTGTTGGTTCCCATACTAATTAGGGATACAATTTTTGGGCAAAATTACTCGACTTTGTCTCATGTTTTTGTTTTGTGTTAAACTGGCATCTCTGATCAGCTAATTATTCGCGCTAAGAAAAAATGGAAAGTGCAGCAGAAAAACATAAGATGGGCGTAATTTGAAAGATTTTTAAATATATAACTGACTATATTGGTTTTATTGACAATTTTAAACACATGTGTGAAGGGTTGCTTACCCCTCGAGTGTGTTATCTTGTTAAAGTTACCACCTTTTAACTTTAAAAGTAAACTGTGAATACCCTAAATATGTAAATTAAGTCGCAGGGAATGTAAAATTTGATTTTCTGGACGCAGAGGGTTGAGAAATTACCCGCATCTTGAAAACAATGGTGGTCAAATTTTTTTTAACATAAAGAGACCATTTTTACGCTTTTTTACGCAAAAGGATTTGTATAGATCTCATCATTATATACTGGGAACCGTGGGACTAGGTGCCCTGCTCTAAAATCAGGTGCGCTGCAGTCCTGAGCGTCGGAGCGTTTTAATTTTTTCGTTTGTTGATACTCGTCAAGTGAATTTTCGACTGTCACTGTAGTTTGGGATAAGTTTTTGGTTTAAAAAAGTTCGTTATTTTTACGGAATGCATTCGGAACGTAGCACTTTTAGTTTTGATGATTCACAGACGTTGAAAATACAGTTTTTCTCTCCAATAGGTAAATTAACTTTATCTCAAAATGTGGAACAGTAACCCACGTTCACTTGAAACTTGAAATGATATTGAACATGCGAAATGTTGAAAGAAGCAATTTTAGTCCAATTATTTTTACCCTTTCGAAAGCTTCGAAAATCTTAAAATTCAAATCAAATATACGTATGTGTGTAGCATATATGTAGTACTTTTAGGGATTTTGTTAGTTCCACGACGAGTTCATACAAGGTGGTGTTACCAGAGCATCTGAGATTTTCGCAGCGGTATTCTGAATGTCTAAATAATGTGTTTGTTGTACACAACCTTGGTTTGATCTTTATTGGCAGATTTTCCAAAATTCTCGCTTGGTTAAATTCGGAAATCTGTATTTTTCAGGATAGTTTATTTTAAAGCATTTATTTGAAAATTTATAAAAAATATTTTTTTATATACACTTGTGATCAACTAATTAAGCCAGCAACATTTTAATAAATTTTGGCTATTTTTAGTTTGTTTATTTACTGTTAATTATTTTTCCATAAAAGTCTAGCTCATTATATAACAAACACAACATAAATCCAGATTTCAAACTTTGTGCAAAATTATGAAAAATCTGCAAAGTTTCAGCTAGATTTTAAACTTTTTTTTGAGTAAGCAGTTTAATGGCCTATTAAATTAATTTTCTTTCTGACTTCATTACGCATTCTTTTTTTCATACAAAAAAAAAAATTTCGAATTTAAAAACGTAAAAACGTTCCCGAAAGGGAACGTCCAAACATTTTTTACTCGTATTTTGACAACCACTGGACTTCTCTAGAAACCTAAAATTTCCTTAGGGCCAGTTTTTCAGTGCAAGTTTAAACTTAGTTTAAGTAAACTGACTTGTAAAAATGTTCTGATCCAAAGCCTACTATTGTTTTTATGATGAAAAATGTATCTCCGCATTGAACGTCCATAAGCTTAGAACTCCACAGGCAAACACCGATGGCCTACTAACTGTCATTTTGACGAGTCTTCAAATAAGCATTTGCCGCATGACACCACCAGGCAACATTCTCTCGATTTCGGTGTTTAAAGACATTTAAAACTTAAAGAAACTTGCTGAATAATTTTCTAAAACGTAATCATAAATAATCCAATAGGGAACAAACAGATCCTTATTTTGATAAAAAAAAAATCAAAATTTCATCGATGTTACCACCAGCACGATTTCTTTCAAATGAAAATATGGCTGTCAAACTATCAAATTACCTGCAATAGATGTCAAGCAATACGCGCTGACATACATATATTGCAGTCCATGAGAAATAGGCGGTATCCATAGGAAATATATTTTGTGGCATGGTTATTACGACATCAGTGTTTTCCTGTGGAGACAGGGCCTAACGCACGAAATGCCAATATTTATTGTAATTTTAACTTGGTTTTTATTTGAAGGTCACTTGTAACCGCATGTAACAATAACGATAGATAATACATAGATATGTATACATTGTATATATATGTAGTACAAATGTAGCTGCTAGTTTCTCAGCGTTTGAAAAGCTTTACCTTTGTTACACTTTACAATAGTGAAATAACGTTCATACATATATATATATAGTTTCTACGCCTCTAAAGGCAAAGCTAACGACAACGTCGACGCCAAAGGAAATTGCATCATCAAAGTCAATGCAATTTTTGTGCCACAATTATGTGCGACTGGATTGATGGTCAAATTATCTTTTGTGCTACATATGAATGTACATATACATATATACATATGGGTATGTACATATATTTTTGTATGTATCTTTATTCACCTACTTCAAGTACCCGAACTAATGAATATTCAGTTGGGCAATGCCAATATTTGTTTGTCGATTTTTGTGGCACATTAGCACTGTGATTCTAATAAATTTCACGGTTAAATGGCAGAGACACAAAAATCATTTCAAGGTTGAAAAAATCATTAATTAGCCTGTCATAATTGCACCCGTCGACCGGCACAGTTGAGTAAATCATGGAATTGTAGCGAAGGAAGATTGCCGATTTAAAAATGAAAAATTAACAACTTTGATGTGCAACAGCAGTAAGGAATTAAAAAAAAAAACTGATTAGGAATGGTTAAAAATGCATAGAAAGCCAATAGGTAGCCATAAAAGCGAAACGCATACATATGTATGGTTACTAGTCATAGTCAATAATTAGTGAAGCACGACACGTCCTAATGACACCGATTCCGGCATGGAAAAAAGGGTGAGCACGCGTAAGAACACCGGAAATTCGAAGGGTGGTAAATGACTGGAAGTCGTTTTTCCAATCGAGTGTACACACGAGCGGGGTATCATAAAAGTGTGATACCAAGCTTTCCAGTGTACACTTCAAGTTATATAATTCCACACTAGAAACTATTCCAATAATACATATGCATTTACAGATACACAAGCCAACAATAAAAGTTGGCCAAAAGCCAAACATTGAAAGTCGTCGGTCTGAAGAAGTCGCTCTCACGCTTTGAGCAAAAGCTGAAAAGTTCG
Organism: Rhagoletis zephyria; assembly: GCF_001687245.7. Lineage (NCBI taxonomy): Eukaryota > Metazoa > Arthropoda > Insecta > Diptera > Tephritidae > Rhagoletis > Rhagoletis zephyria. The sequence continues at coordinate 2,930 of NW_016162839.1, read as the reverse complement.
TTAAAGCCAGAGTTGCCGTCGCACATTGTATTATATTTGGACTACGCATTCGCAACCGCTGAGCTTTCGCTTTAATTTGAAAATTCGCATTCGCTTATCGCAATGCGGAGCTTTTGCGAATGTTGTGCACGTGCACTGATAAAACGAATATCTGGCAAGCAAAATGACAAATTGTTGCCAATATTTTTTTCCTGTAAAGATGCGACGTTAGGTCGTGTTACCCGGGCGCCGCACATAGGGAGTATTTGTGTAATAGAACTGGTCAAAAGTCAGATCTATCAAATTTGATAAATGTGTCTTCAAACATATTACAGCCCAACCTAATATTCACGCACGCCAGCAGTTTACTGTCAAAAATTTCTCATGCACATACAACTTGTATGGGACCAACTGAAATTGGCCGTTTCAAAAACGACCTATCTCAGCTGCCGATTCAAAAACGCCCTTTAACAGCACATTTTCAATACATTCTGAGATAGGGCGTTCTTCAACAAAGTTCTGAGATAGGATGTTTTTCAACAAAATTCTGAAATAGGGCGTTCTTGAAATTTTTTTTGAGATAGGGCATTTATGAACTTCCTGCCGAGATAGGTTCATCTTCCGCTTAGCAATCGAAATGTAGAATTGCTCCGAAATAAAAAAAAAATAAATAAATATTGGGGTCCATAGAGATGATTGAGCTGAAAAAAACGGTATATTTTTTTTTGCGGAAACAAGAACTACAAAAGTTATTAAGGGTCAAAGTTCAAATTAAACAATTCCTTTAACTTGATATAAATATAATCCTCCCTAAGTAGAATTCTCCTTTCTGTGTTGCCGCAGAAGAGAAGCGGAATTCCTTTCTGCGTACATTAATTCGATTTTTGGGAAAACTAAACAAAGCATATATAAAGTATGTATATCAAATTAAAGGGAACTAAATTTTCTATCGATTGAGATCAAACTTTTAAAATCCATACATTCGTCTTTAGGAAATTTTGATTTAAAAAATTGTTTAATTTGAACTTTGACCCTTAATAACTTTTGTGATTGTTGTTTCCGCAAGAAAAGAAATATACCGTTATACTCACCTCAATAATCGAAGCTATTCTGCATTAATGCTCAAATTTTGCTCAACTTCTGAAATTTGACAGAAATGAAAGTTTGAAAAATCACGCACGCAAATTTATTTCGGTTACTCAAATGTGAAAAACTTGCGTGCGTGCGTAGAAAAATTAACGCCAGTAATATTGGTTGGCCTGTTACGGTTTTTCCACAAGCTACTTGTAGAAAAACTCGAGCAAAGTTCAAACTATGAGCGTACCCACATATATCAAATAAACTCTAAAACTTACTTGTGGAATACGTATGTGTAACTCGAAGTGACTTCAAGTAGCTTGTGGAACAAACCTATTATTTCTCAAGCTATATGTCTGTATAACCGAGCTATTAATGGCCAGGCATACAAGTTCCCACTTTTACGTACGTCAAATTTTTTAAAATAATGACATTGTTCGTCGAGCAAAAAAATTGTACGAAATCGTACGAATTATCACGATTTTTGCCCAAATCGCGTTCGTGCAGACCAAAAAATTATCCAACACTCAAAAATTATGAGAGCAAAGTGACAGTTCTCTTGGAGAGAAGTTGCAAATTCTTGCTGGAAAAAATTTTGCCAGCAATAATTTGCAAACACGAAAAACATGTGGTTGTGGCCAGTGTTGCCGTTTTAGCCATTTGGTGGCTAGATTTAGCCACCGCCTTCTTTTTTTTGCCACCAAAATTTATTTTTGCCACTAGCCACTTTTTTAGCCACTCCACCGCTTTTTTTTTTTGCCACCAAAATTTATTTTTCCCACTAGCCACGTTTTAGCCACTTTTTATAATGAACTTAAATGTTTAAGTTAATAAGTTTTTCCTCTTCCACATTAATCAAAAATTTTCAGTTATGGATAATTTACTCGTGAGAAAAGTGTGGCATCGCTAATTCAATTTAGCGATAACAAACAATCGATTAAAATGTATCATTTGTATGTGTATACCACAATATAACCAGTAAACAACCTTCGGTGAATTTGGCGACTGCCTTCCTCGGGGATGAATATGCTAGGGATGAAATTATTGGTACACACGCCTTCCAAGCACGCAGGGTTGCTTTTAAGAAACAAAAAATAATTAACTCCAAATAGTTTCAAAAGTATAGTGTAAAACGAAATTTATTGAATAATTCCACATAAAATGGTATACATAAATTACGCATTTTCTAAACGATTTATATTAAACGCATTTGCGAATTGATAGAAAAGTACTACGGATTGTAAATTTTTGTTAACTATGAGGTGAATGAAAATTTTCAACCCGGCCTGATGGTTTGATTTTATTACTAAGGCGTCTAATAAATTCATGGCTTTTAGTTCTAGAAGAATAAATGTCAGTAAAGACAAGTCTTTTTTGTATAATTTCTGATTTTAATTGCTCAACTTCTTTTGAACCAGAGCAACTGTCAAAAATTTCCACCAGTAAAAAGTTACGAATTGGCACAGCAGAAATGTAAATGACGAGACATAATAAAAAGTTTTTTCAACATGGAACTTTTCTACTAATTGACATGAAATTACTATCTCAACGCTCGGAGCGCTGCCACTGAGGGCCTTTGCCAACTGATTAAAAAGAGAAAATTTGGAAAGACCAAACAAAAATTTTGAGATTTCTCGTTGTGAATACGAATGCCATAGTTTTTACCTAGCTCGTGGGACTACGCAAAATGTTGACAGCTTGTAAATATGTATACACATAAAGTTGTTGGCGGTAATAAGGAGTCAAAATTAAAATGGAGAAGAGAACAAAAAGCGTAGGTTAGTTGTCAGTTATAAAATAAATCCAATTTATTTGCGAATATTTGTTTATTCTTTTTATTGAAAGGCAACCACTCGGAAAAGCTTGTGTTAATT